>NW_007726892.1:265494-316017 GCF_000696425.1 Galeopterus variegatus
CGACCGAGCCCCGCGGCGCGACCAGGGCCCGGGGGGCGGCGCCCGGTCCGGCGGCGGCGCCGAAGGAGGAGTTGGCCCCGGGACCCGGGCTGCAGCTGGGGCCGGGGTGACGCGGACGCAGGCCCCGAGCACCGTGCGCTCCGGTGTAAGCAGCACACGGGACAAAGGGAGCAGCGTGGAGGGTGCGCGCCCCGGGCCGAGGTCACCGCCCCAGTCCCTGCCCGCTCCAGCCCGCGGGCGCTCCCCTCGGCCTGGGGCGCACTGGAGCCTGCGATTCGTCCCCGGAGCGGCCACCTGGCCGCGAGGGGCCCCGCGCCTGGTCGCCAGCTGGCCGCGGTGCGGACGGTGGCCGGGCACAGCCGTGCGACTTGGCCGTCTGCCCCGGGTTACGAGGCGGCACCCCCGCAGCTCCGCGAGTGCCAGCTGCTCCGCACCCGGCTGCGGAGAGAAGCGGCGCGAGAGCGGGGCCATCGAGCCGCCACTTTTCGGCGTGGGCTTGGAGTTCGTGGAAGCCGAGAAGGTGACGCCCTCGCCGCCTCACCTCCTGCGAACTCCGCAGGCTTCTGGTCTTGTTGCTGTTGTGATGCGGGCTGTGTGTTTTCTTTTTTTTAACCACACACAAAAGAAGGGAGGAGTTAGAGCAGCGGTCTAGCCTCCGAGTCATCCCACACTTTGCTCTTTCTTATAGCGAGGACTGACGGGATCTCCTGCCTGTCCCCTTTCCCTGCAGTACCCTGGCGCGTCCCAGGTGGAGGCGGGATGGAGTGACGCCGGCTGACTTAGATGGGAAAATGGCTACAAGCTGCAAACTTTCTGGGACAGTGGAATCGTAAATGTGGGACCACACACAGACGTTCTTGCTATGGGCAGCCATGGCCCTCGTGCATTACCAAATAAAAATGGGAAGGCGGTCACCACAGGTCGCTACCTTCAATAGCATTTCAGCACTGCGGCGGGGAGGCGGTGGAGAGGGCTGGCTCCCCTGCCTGGTGGGGTTCAGGATAGGAGCAGCCAGCTCAGGGTCTCCAGACCACTGCCAGGCCACGGATGCTGGGTCAGAAACGATTGGCTTTCATCTGATTATTTCCAGAGGCACTCTCACATCTCAGCCTGGCAGAGGGCAGCCAGCTGTGTGGATGGATTGATGCTGACGAGGTAGAAAGGCTGGGCAGAGGCCAGCAGGCCCTTTGATGCATGTGGAAGAAGATTCTTCCGAAGGTGGCTGCTGCTGATTTTTTCAGAGTGAATTATTTGGGTTTGGTCTCACCATTCCGTTCACTGCAGTCCAAGCTGTCTGTCAGCTGTTGCTGGGTCCCCATGGTTCACAGCTCAGTTCCCTTTGTTTTGGGGGGATCCCTGTTTGAGGCTTTTTTGACCTTTTCATTTGATGATTGATTAATTTGTTTTAACCCCCTGAAATAAGAGGCTTGATGTTAGATGTTTGAGAAATTGGGGATAAAGGGACCTCTTCTTTGTTCCACATTCAGCTACTGTTGAGGGGCTAGTGAATTCTGACACAAGAGCTGGATAGCTGTCAGCACACCGACTGTTAACAGCTGGGTAGAGCGCTGTGCTTGGACGCAGTGGGGCTCACTTCTCTCACTCCATAAGGTCCACTTACCATCCAGCCACAGCCAAGGAGACAGGGCTCCCAGGCAGGACGTCACCTGGAATAGAGGGATAAGGCAGTGCAGACTGGGGCCTGTCAAGAGAAAAACAGAATGTCCCTTACTATTTCGTGGCCTGGCTACAAAAAAGGATGGAGGGAGCTGGTTGCCATCTCTACCACCTCACTCAGGCAGGGCTTCTTTTACCTGAGCGCTAAGCCTGGCTCAGGTCTTTGCAGAATGAAGGTCATTTACTGTTGGAGCAGGGGGAGTTGGGAACAGGGTTACTGTGTGTGCTTGTGTGGTTTATGCAGGGCACAAAGACACCTGGCTGGGGAAGCCATGTGTCCTGGGTCTGCCCAAAAAAAGGGTGCCCCTTCCTCAATTGCACCAGGTCACCTGATGGGCATCCACTGGCCGTGATTGGTAAGCCCATCTTCTGGAATAAACAGTTGATGGCAACGTGGTTGTTCCGAAGACCCGAGATCAGGGACTAGGCACTTAATTTCTCCAAAATAATAACAATAATGGGAACTGATTGTTTGCATACATTGTCTCATTTAATCCTTACCACAAGTTCCTGGAGAAAGTAATGGTACCCTATTGTGCTGATGAGGAAACTGATCCTAAGAGAGACTATGTAGCTCGAGGTCACACAGCCAGCAAGTCCGGATTTGTCTGTCTCCAGAGGCTTTGCTCTCAAGCACTAAGACTAGACTCTGAGAACTTCCCATGGGTTTCCAACACATTGTAGCTTTTTTTGTGCTAATGAGATGTCTTTCCTGAACCATTCCATCATCCACATTAATAGTAAATCCTTTAAATGAAAAGGGCATTTGTGATTATTTTCAGTGGCAACAAAGAGGTGGGGGCTTTGGAGACCAAAGGAGAAGGAGCCCCCTGAGATAGAAGAGCAGGAAAGTAGCAATGAGAGGGGAGGGCCCACCAGAACTGAGAAATAACAGAGAGGACGGAGGGCCAGAATGGGACAGTCCCTAGGTTCCTTGATGTCCCTGCAAGAGAAGAGGAGGAGGAGACCATTCTCACATTGGCTCAGCCATCCTGTTGACTTCTCAAGAGTCTGGGCCTGGCCCACCAGGGCACCCCAGATGTTGGGGTCCACAGTCCCAGTCCGCCTTATGTATTCGTATATCTCGTCTGTTGCTTGAGTAGTCTATGTTACAAGCAGTCTGACTTGAAAAGTGAGGTAGCTAACCGAGAAGCACACAGTATTTCCTGATTCAGTATTCTTCCTTTAAGGCCATTTGAGCCTCATGACAAACTTTTGTGAAACAGTATTCAAATATTCGGGGCTAGACCAGATAACATCAAAACCAGTTACATGATCAGTTACATGACGTTTTATTAGGTCACAACTCTATTGTGCATTTTAAATGGGTATAGATTATTTGTTTTCTTCCACATTAATTTTCTAAATCAAAGGACACTTGTATTCCCTCCATGTTGTCATGGTATTTTCCTAACTATTCAGTCTTTTGATTTTTTTTTTTTTTTTAAGTAGCAGGGCTAATTTCCCTAGCCGAAATGTAAGCACAGTGGTCAGGGCTTGTGTGATGACCTGTACTGTGTTTGCAGCTGTAATTTGGATTTGAGCATTGGTTTATCCTTTCTCTGAAAAGGAAAAGGCGGCAGCAGATAGTAGCTGAAATATTCCCCCAGCACTTGGCTGAGAGCACACCTTACATCAGGCAATGAGGCTCCAGGGACAAGCATTGAAAGAAAGAGTTGCAGAGTCTTTCATCTCTGTATTGTAAATCTGGACCTCTTTCCGGCTCCTGGAAAGGGATAGCGTTGCCATAGAATGGTGTATCCTGTTGCCTGTTGGATCTCTCTCCACCTTCACTCAGACAGAAGGCTATAGAAAAGATGCCAGTGACTTCAGGTGGCCTATTTAGCTGACTTTTTATCGATTCCATAATCTGGGTATTCACTTGGAGATCTGGAAACAAATACATCCAAACTGCCTTCCCAGTTAAGGGAGCTGGGATTCTCTTCCATCTCAGCCTGAAAGGAATGGGGGCAAGGTCCCTCAGTAGGGAATCTGAGTGTCCCAGTACCAGTAAACCAAATACTGAAGGGGTTTTCCCAAAGAAAATGGTTCTGTGTCTGTGCTTTCAACCTCATGGAAGAAAGTACTAGTGACGATAGCTCACCTCCACTGAGCATTCCTTAAAGCCAGGCAGTGTTGAGAATCCCATTTAGCCCTCATGGCAAATAAGATAGGCACTATTGTCATCCCATTTTAGAGGTGAAGAGACAGGCCCATAGAGGGTGAGTAACTTGTGCAAAGTTCCACAAGATTGGAGCCCACCAGCAGTCTGACTCAAACATGATCCTGGTAAACCCATAGAAAGTACCTATTGAGGGTGTGGTGGGAATAGGGACAGATAAACATGATTTGGGGGGTAGTTTGATATTTGTTTGGGCAAATTCCAAGGCAGGAAGCTGTTAAGCAAGTCTCACTGCTGGAAAGTTCTTATGTTTTGCAGGGTGCCCCAGTAAGTGGGCTCAGAGGGAACAGGTAACATGCACAAGACCTCAAACTTGTAAATGGCACGGCTGAGACATACACTCCTGGCATGATCATTTTGCCTGTTTGAAAGGAAAATCAAAATAAGTGTATATTTTTAACTCGACTCTTTCACTGGTATTGGAGGTCATATCCCCACATAGAAGAGCCTCCCCTCTTCTCCTTGGGGCTACAGCTCAGCTTTTTCTCGTACAAGACGTTGTCCCAAACCAGGCAGCTTCTCTACGTATCCTCTGTGTGAACCACTAAGCTGGCAATCGATCATTCCCTCTCAGTTTCATCTAATGGGCATGTGTGTCTGAGTTCTGCACAGAGACTACAAGCTTTTTCAGAATCAGGATCATGTTATCTACACCCCCCATACACACAATGTGCTAAGACCAACAATGAATATTTTTTTATTTTTCTTGATTGAATGAAGTAGGATTGTAACTTTACTGGCTCAAGGGCCATTAAGAATGATTTGCCTTATGGTATTGATAAATTTTCTTGCAGATTTCTCACCATCATAATGCTGGAGCAAGGATTCCATTAACTCTGTTTCTAAAGGGTAGTCCAGCATCAGAAACCCAAGGGTTTCCAATCCGATAGGTCATGGTAGGACCCGGAAATTTGCAGGTGGTCCAGGTGACTTTTCTGCCCACTAGAGTTTGAAAAACACACTTCAAGTTTTCAGTGATCACATCTTATAAAATCGCGGCGTAAATTGTCTAGCTCTTTTTTTTAATTTAAATTTTTTATTAAAATGTATTGACTACATATTTGTGGTGCACAGTTATATTTCAGTACCTGTATACAATATGTAGTGATCAAATCAGGGTAGTTAGCAAATTCATCAACTTAAAAATTTGTCATTTATTTGTGATAAGAACATTTAAAGCTCCTCTCTTCTAGCCATTTGATAACATGCAGTAAATTATTGTTAATTATGGATGCCTAGCTCAACTGCATACCTGTAGAACTACTAAATCACTAATTTCATCTTTGTAAACTTTCTAAAGCAAGTTTCTCGATGCTATCTTAAGATGTGAAACCCAAAACAAAATAACCATATCTGTTTGTATCTCAAAACTTCTACCTAAGCTTTTTTTTCATTTTAATATCAATTTATAAGGAACAAATTTAACAAAAAGATTAACATCCTTAATGAAAAAGGAACTCTTAATGAGTTAGAAAAATCTAAGCAGAGGGCCGGCCCCGTGGCACACTGGAGAGTGTGCCGCTTGGGAGCGCAGCGGCGCTCCCGCCGAGGGTTCGGATCCCATGTGGAGACCGGTTCCCGCTCACTGGTTGAGCGCGGTGCGGGCGCAACACCGAGGGTTGCGATCCCGTTGCCGGTCAGTAAAAAAGACAAAAAAGGAAAAAAAAGAAAAATCTAAGCAGAAACTTGGTGAAGGGCATAAGCGTATAAGTTACACACTCCATAGAAACGCTCTGTCTAATAAGTATACTCTTAAGATGTTGCAGGGGGCAGGGCTAAGGCCTTGGGGTGAGGTTGGGGGAGGCCATCTCAGGGCCCTGGGGGGTTTTGGTTGGGACCTTTTGGTTCCAGCTCTGTGGTTGGCCTGACTGTGGAAGGCAGTGGGTGAGCTGAGGCCCACGATTCCCACTGTTGTCTCAGGGCCCTAGGAGGCAGATGGTTCTGTCTAGCTCTTCTGCACTTCAGGTCAACATGTCCACTGCAGAAACTTTCCTAACGTTGCATTGATAATTATTTACGTGCTGTTAACTTTTCTTGCAGATTTCCCACCAGCATAATGCTGGAGCAAGACGCAGGCAGCCCAAAGTTTGCACAATGGCCGAGGTGGACGCTGATTTGGATCACATCATTCCATCTTCTATTCTTCCTCCTTTCTGGGCTAAGCTAGTAGTGGGATTGGTTTCTCTTGTGTGTTTTGCACGGAGCTACGATGGAGATTTTGTCTTTGATGACTCTGAGGCTATTGTTAACAATAAGGTTTGTATCTTAATTCTTTTCTGGTAAACTTATGTTAACCATTTGCCTATGTCTGAGTAATCGTCTAAGTTTATCTTGAGGTCGTCACTATTAAACTTAGGTGAAGCATTTGCCTGGACCCCAGTTGTGGTCTAGATTGTCCATCTCTTTCCATCATCTCCTTAATTGAGTGTCTCTCTAATTGCTGGCCTCAAGGTCTCCCACCCCTGCCGTACCTCAGGCTTTTTATCCTCACAGGGGCCCTGGTCCACACATGTATCAGAGAAGTTGATCTTCTAAGATTACAAAGCAAGGTTACCACAGGGTACTGCAGGCTAAATATTTCAGGTTTTGTGAGAAATTTCCAGAACTGTACAAAAAAAAAAATCACACATTTGCTGCAGTGATAGACAAGTCTGCTCACCTGCCAGAGGCACATCTTCAGCAGCAGGTGTCGAGCTGGCTGCTGCTTTGTCCTTCCTGAGAGTATCAGGAAGGCCTGCTGACAGCTCCCAGGGCATGAGGAATGAAATGTGCTGCCTGGGGATGTGGGGGCTCCTGCTCATTGCATGTCTGGAGATTTACATTTGCTAAACTTGTAAAATCCCAGGCTGTTTTGCTCACCAGTGGCTGCTCTATTGGTGCAGGGAAAACGGTATTCTTTTTCACTTGCTATCCAGAGTTAGGGAAGAAGGAAGAGGTTTGTGGGAAGGGACAAAAAAGATTTAAGCAAGCCAAGGGAAAATTAGAACAAGAAACTCAGAGGCAGGGAAGTTCCAGAGAACTGAGAGCCTTTGTGACAACGTGGTTCTCAGCAGATATTTTATGTTGTGTTCCTTAACCAGAGAAGAGGACTTGAAGGAATACACTGGTCTATCTCTCTGGTAGATGTCATTGGAGCAGTTCTTTGTAACTATGTTGTCAAGTGATCTTAAAAATTTGAAGTCATGGATTCCACCAAATAAGGAAAAAGTCATTTTCATTTTGAAAATGTCAAGAAAAACTCCCTATGTGACAAGCATGTATTCTGTGGGGGAAAACCATCACTGATTTGTAGACATTTTATTTGTAACATAATAGTGTAATTGATCTCTGTTTTGATGGTACAAACTAGAGCATTGTTGAAGTTTATTTATTTATTTGCATTGGGGTGTTTTGTTTTGTTTCTGGCAGCTGGCCAATGCAGGGATAGAACCCTGGGCCTTGTTATTATCAGCACCATGCTCTAACCAACTGAGGTAACCAACCAGCCCTGTTTATTTTTAATTCAAGTTCTTGTAATTTTTTTTTAAGTTCACCCAGCATTTACTATAGAGGCTTCCATTTCAGTTCTTTTTTTTTTTAAAACCATGCTTAGAAGAAGTAAGTAGCTCTAAGCAACCATGTCAGGTTGGTGGCTTAATCGCCACAGAGTTGCTTTTCTAACAAGGGGTACAACTTTATTTTTTTTTAATTCCATTCTTGAGTTTGGCAAGAGTTTCTTGACTCCTCCACTTCTATAAAGTAGAAGATATATAAAGTGTTTGTTAAGAACCTATGCTGCAAAATTTTGGTCAGGCAGGACAGAAACATGAGCTCTCTTATACGTGGGGTGGCCTGGTGTGTGGGTGTGATTCTTGTTCCTTCTGTGCGAGGTGAGGCACATGAGCCATTTTGTGGCTCTGCTGGGCATCACACTGTGCCCCTTTGGTTAACCTGCTAGCCCTCCCTTTTTTCTTTCCCATTTAATGAAAGGCACACTTCCGTTCATTGGTACTGTGCCCACAGTAATGTGAAACAGGCTGTAACTGGATTTTAGTGGTGTTACAGACTGTTTTCCATATGCTTCCTTGTCGTGTCAAGTTGCCTTTTTTTGTTTCTTGAAATGATGATCTTCTTTGAGACGGCAGAGTTAAGAGGAATTTCAGACATAATACATCTTTTCCATAAATCATTATGAGGAAGACTTGACCTTTCTTTCTGTAGCACACCCTGCTGCGTGTAGGCTACACCTAATCAAATATTTAGAGTTTCATTGGTATTCATTTCCTGTTCAAAGGGAGGGAAAGATACTCCACCCAACTCCCTCACAACTGAACAAGGACTTTTGTGACAGTGCAGAAGTTAGAGTTCCAGTTTGCCACTGAGCCAACTAAGTTAGCAGGTGGATTGCATGACCTTCCCAAAACAGCTCACCAGCTCTTGCAGGGAGAGGAGAGCAGTTAGTACACTCAAGGCCTCAGAAGCTGGTCTCCAATGGAAATGAAAGTCACCCTTACAGTGGGTATCAGGTGGCTAACTTTGCATCTGTCAACTCTTCTCAAGCCTTTCCCTTTGGGTCAGCAAGTACTTAACTAGCAAATGCTGAACCCCGCAGTGTGTGGTGGACATTTGTTGCTCTTTGGGCTTCCCACCATTTGGCCCACTTTTTCTGTTTGGGACACGCTTATGTGCTCCAAAGACCATGTGGTTAGGAAGCTGGCTCAGAGCAAGGCTCTCCTGTCAGGTGTGCCTATCTGTTGGAATCAGGGGTTGGTCGTGCAGTGAGGTGGGGCTCCAGAGGCAGCCAGTTGCCTTGGTGAGGTATCCTGTGGCGTGATTCGTAGTCATGCCCATGGCCACACAGCCCTGACCTGGTTTTCCAGCCCACTGGGCAGTCTACGAGCCTCACACTGTCCTTTAAAGCTTTCATTTTTTGTTTAAATGAATCAGAGTTTGTTTGGTTACTGCAGCAAAAGAATCTTGGCTGAATCACTCTGCAGTGCTTAGCACATTGTGATTTCTTGTCCCTACAACACTCCTGATCAATTACGCTTTAAAGAGAAAATTAATAATCAGTTTTGTTACTTACTCCACAGTGCCTTTTTTGCTTTCCTTCTCGTTAGACAGTTTAAGCCATCTAGTTTCATATTTTAAGTTAAGTAGAAAAAGATGTATTTTTAAAGCATCTGTAATACAGTACTAAATTAAATTACTTTGGCAGTATAGTTGGAACATAATAGTATTTATATAGTTAATATAGTAAATATTATACTAATAGTAGTTAATAGTTATATATTATTAATAATAGTTAATAGTGAGTTTTGTCTTTAAAAATTATAGGGAAGGGTTTTTTTTTTTTTTACTGATTTTACAGTCTGCTAAACTCATGATCAAAAATATGTTTATCCTTACTTACGTTTTAACTGGGATATTTTTGGTAAATTATCTCACTTATTGGATAGGAGAGGTTAATAGTGATCTTATTTAGCTTTGTGGTCCATTTATTCATTAAACGTATATTAAGCACCTTCTGTATACTCCTAGCAAACTCTAGTGTGGCCCAGGCCTCATGGAGCCCTTGTCTAATAGTGTAGACAGATAGTTACATGATTACAGGTTGCCGGTGTGCCAAGCACTGTGGGGACAAGCCCCAGGACCCATGGAAGGGGGATGGGATCATCTCAGGATGGTCAGAGCTCAGTGGCCAAGATACAGGCGGTAGGAGGAGCTGAGCTCTGAAGAGCTGATGGTGACCGTCCAGGGGAGACCTGTGCATGCAGAACATTTAGGGTGGGAGCTCGAGATGGGCCTGAAGAGTTGGTGGGAGCAGGAGCACCCCAGGCTGTGGAGGGCCCATCAGGACGTCATCTTCGTCGCAGGAGGGTGGGAAGCTGTTGCGATGTTTTAGGCCGGGTGGGATGGGGGGAAATCGATGTACGTTTTGAAACCATCAACATAGAGAACATGCCGGAGGGTGCGGCAGCCCAGCTAGGAGGATGACTGTCCAAGGTGGGAGAGATGGAGAGGAGTGGGCAGGTGTGAGAGCTCTGAGGAACTTCCAAGAAGAGGACTCGGTAGGGCTTCAGATGGGGGTGAGGAAGGAGTCATGATTCTCTTGTCCAGAATGTCCCTGATGTGTCCCTGCAGGACCTCCAAGCAGAAACACCTCTTGGGGACCTGTGGCATCATGACTTCTGGGGCAGTAGACTGAGCAGCAACACCAGCCACAAGTCCTATCGGCCTCTCACCGTCCTGACTTTCAGGTAAGGTGAGACAGGGCGGGGCATGGGAGTGCACATGGTGTTGTGCACGGTGTGTCACCAGGTTCTCAGTGCTGGGGAGTCCAGCCCATGGTTCCTAGGGAGGGATAAGCCACTCACCACTGTGGGTCTCTAAGAAGTAGATGCTAATCCCAGCTATTAGGAGGTAGGTCACAGGAAGTTGAGAGAGTCTGCCTAAGGAAACTTCACTTCAGAGTGCTCGCATGGGCAGCATGTAGACAAATCAGAATGATGCAGGGATCACATAGCCCCTGTGCAAAGATGACATGGACATCAGTAAAGCCTTCCGTATTTTGTGAGGTTCCCAAAGGTTTGACCTTTTGCTGGTTAACATCAAGGAAATGATAGGAATCAAAGCAACATGGGCCTCTAAGGAAATTGTGATTTTATTCACTACAAAACAAAAAAAAGGTGTACATCTTCCTACTGTTACCATGTTAATATGCAAAACTGAGGTGAAGCTAAAAATAACTTCCCTCACCCTATTAATCAGGGAGCTTTTTGCATTAAATAGATTTGTTCACCCCACCAAGGTTCTTATTCATTTGTTTCTTGGGTGCATTTAAATACTTGTGTTTAGATCTCTGAGAGAAACATGGAAGTGGTGACGTGGAACTAGCAGCAGTCAAACATAAGCATCCCTGACAGCAGGAACGTGTTTCGTTGGGTGGGAGTCTGGTTGGCACAGTGTTTAGGAGCACTTTTTTTCTGTGGATAAGCAAATTACAAGACCATCTTAAATCCAGGTCCCTGTGGGGTGGCCAAGAATAGCGTGTGGTATGTTATATCTTCTTGGAATGCAGTCTTGCCTTGTTTTGTTTTGCACTTAAAAAATTGTCTAGCTGTCCTTTTGATTTTCCTCCCTGAGTGTTTTCAGTCCCACTTCCCATGGTGAAGTCCACTTCTTCCATTTTCCGCCTGCACTTAGTTACAGTCATACCTCTTCTTCATAGCTTGACAGGCGTTATTTGTCTTGATGCTGTTTTTACCCATCAGACACAAAGTCTTAGCCTTCTCCTTTTATGTCCACACACAAGCCTTTCCCCCAAGGCTGTTGCTGTTTCATTACGCATGCTTCTGCGCACGTCGCGTAAACGTCCTGTGTTTGCTGCAGGATTAACTACTATCTGTCAGGAGGCTTCCACCCCGTGGGTTTTCACATGGTCAACATCCTCCTGCACGGTGGCATCTCTATCCTCATGGTAGACGTCTTCTCGGTGCTGTTTGGTGGCCTGCAGTACACCAGTAAAGGCCGGCGGGTGCACCTGGCCCCCAGGGCGTCACTGCTGGCTGCTCTGCTGTTTGCTGTCCATCCCGTGCACACCGAGTGTGTAAGTATCATACACCGTGGTATCTGCACACATGCACACAAGCAGTGTTGTCATCTCACTTCCTTATCTGGATTCCAGAGCTAGAGAGAGCATACCCTACTGTATACTCTGTAAATAGGCCTTTGAAACAGTTGTGTCCAGGTCAAAGACAGCATGCTTATGAAAAAATGGAGTGTTCTGTATTAGCAGAGACTTTATAATAAAGATATGCTATGGGCCGAGCCTGTGGCGCACTCGGGAGAGTGCAGCGCTGGGAGCACAACAGTGCTCCCGCCGCGGGTTCGGATCCTATATAGGGATGGCCAGTGCAATGCGCTCACTGGCTGAGCGCAGTGCAGCCGGTCACAAAAAAAAAGGACAAAAGAAAAAAAAAAAAAGAAAAGTTAGTTTTAGGGCCAGCCCGTGGCTCACTCGGGAGAGTGCGGTGCTGATAACACCAAGGCCCCGGGTTCGGATCCCACATAGGGATGGCTGGTTCACTCACTGGGTGAGCGTGGTGCTGACAACACCAAGTCAAGGGTTAAGATCCCCTTACCGGTCATCTTAAAACAAACAAACAAACAAAAATAAATAAATAAATAAAGATATGCTATGCCTGTGGTGGTACTTCTGTTTAGCTCACACGACTCCACCAGCTGTGAAGGTAGGAATGTTGACTATTGCCTGGCTTTGGCCTCCAAAGGTCAGAGGCTGAGATCCATTCTTCAGTGAAGGGTCTGTCGCAGCTGTGTTAGCTGACAGCTTTATGATTTTTCTTATACTTAACATGACTGTCGTAAAAACTCTGTGTCATTAGACAGCCTAATATAACAATTTCTACTTTACAGATGAAATGTCCTGGGAGGATGAATAAAAGATTTACCCAGGGTCAGTAGCAAGTGAATATGAGGATAGGACTTAAATTCTGAGCTTCCAAGGCCCATGCTGAGAGATGCTGACATACTTTGAGTTGCACTGGAAAGTGGGTCCCCACACCCTGCTGGGGAACCAGCCGCTCCTGAAGTCTCTCCACCTGCCTCCTCTTCCCTCCCTGTTTTACCCTCTTCCCCTTGACAGACTTGGCCCAGCTGGTTATGCAGCTGCTGAGAGGGGCCTAACCTGCCCTCCTGTGGGCCACGTCTCCATTCCATTGAGCTGCTGCTGAACGTATTGGGCACAGATTGTGTTAGGATTCAACTAGACATTTGTGAGGTTTTCAGGAACCCCTTGCCCCACCATGAACCCTTTGAAAATGTAAGTCAGCATGTTTGCTGAGGTAAAAGATTTGATGTTAGTCATTCATTCTGTGAGCATGAAGAGCCTAGTGTGAAATACCACATATGCCTTATTACTTCTCTCACAATAGACTTCTACATTTAATATGTGTATAAATATCTACATGTAACCAATTGTTGTACTGAGTATCTTGAAGTAAGGTACAAAATGCTGAGTAGAATTCCTTTTTTTAACATCTGATTTTATTAAACTGTCTGTTCTTTGGTATCAAGAGTATTAAGGAGTTGTTAACACAACCTTTTCCTAATATTTTTATTTTATTTTATTTTATTTTTTACTTCAGCAAATTCAGAGGACTTAAGGGCTTTATAGGCTGGAGCTGCTGTTGTAAAAATTTAGTTACAAGCTCTTCCTTTATACATGACTGACCAAATTAGAATTTGTTTCAGTCTGAGTTTTTTGTAGTCTAAATGTTTGTTGGGACCCAGAAATAGATACACATTGATCATAAATAAAAGAATCTCTGGAAGAGTACTGATTCGCTGTTTTCCTTCTTGCCTAACTTAACATGACCTTAAAAGCAAAATTAAATATTTGAATTATTAGTCAAGGAAAGTTTTCTAAAATTCTGATTTTAGGTATTGAGAAGTTGACTTTATAAACAGGTTTCAAGTACAGACAAGTATAACCGGATGTGCTTACACACACACAAACACACACAAACAAACAAACTCACACGCCAGATCGATGTAGTCTGAAGACGTGTTAATCTTAAAGATTCACATTCCAGATCCTTAAAAGGAAATTGAGGCAGGTCTACTATAGAGAGAAGGGAATATTTGGAAGATTTCTTGATCTCTCCTTCTTCATTCCATGACAGCCATTCAAACTCAGATTTCAAGAAATCATTATGGATAATTTAAAATTAGCATTCTGAGACATATTTTTTATGTTTACTTTTCATTGTTTTGGCATCTAGTATTCAGTTTTCTCTTATCTGAGGTCCTCTGTTATCCCCAAAATTCCAGCTTTAAAAATGTGCAAAGAGCAGGACTCCCAGTGTCCTGGCCAGCTGGGCTGGGCCAGAGACTTAAAAAATGACCCCGGGCACAGCATCCCCCAAGGGCATATTGATCCCTTGTTGGATGAGGACCATGGGGACTTGGGTAGTAAATGCGCCTCTGTTTACATTTATTAAGAGAAATTAGCATCAGTGTAGGCCCCTTTGGGTTTTAGTGACATAAATTTCTTTATATTAACGTTTACGTGTTTTATGTGTTTATCACTTCTCAACAATAACTCTGAAATGTTTTTGCCCACCGCAAATAAGCACCTAAGTTTTCCATCTTCTGTCTGAGACTGAGAGGGGTGTGGGACTCAGGACTTTCCATTTTAAAACTGGGACAGCCCCAAGCAAACTGGGTTAACCAGGACAGCCCTGGGCAAACTGGGATGAGTTGGTTACCCTCTGGTCTTGTCACCTCCTGTCCCCAGGGGTTCCCTGAGGATGTGAGTGCAACTGCATAGGTTTTACTGTTCTTTTTCCTCAAAGCGTTGGTGAAGATGCTCAGTTGACTGAATTCTGGTATCAGAGAGCCACTCAGGCTTCCCGAAGAGTTCTGCCCGTCTAGTGAACCCAGACTTGAACACAGAAGGAATTAGGTGGGGGAACCTCCCCCCCCTCCCCCATTCCTTCTTACGGCCCTCTGCAAATTGTTGCTAGTGGGAAACAGTGATGCTTTATACGTTCAGGAGGATTGCAACGATTTCTCCAGAAAACCCTGAAATGACTGTTTCAGGTTATTTCCAAAGAGAAAAAAAAATAGCCTTTGCAGAGAAGTTTGCCTGAAGATACATATTATGCAAATATCAGAAAAGAAAAATAAAATCTTTTCTTCCTATGCCATTCTCCAAACAAGGATTGGATATAGCCCCTCTTTGGATAGCCTTTAACTTTTTTGTATGAAATCTCTCTTTAATTACCATGCCAAAAATGCATTGTAAGTGCTGAATACTTTTACTTTAAAATACTTACCATACTTTTAAAAATTTTTTTTTTTTTTGTCAGACAACATAATGCACATTGCTTTAATACTTGGGGCCATCTTCAACAATTAACAAAAAGAAAAATATTTGTTTAAAAATAAGTTTATGATGTTTAAAGTTCATTTTTGTGTAATTCTTTAAATGTCCCTTAGCTACCCAGATAACAAGTGGTTTAGACAGACTGGCCCTTTTTTGGCCCCTATTCCTAGTATTTACCCAAACCACTTCCTTCCCTCCACTCATTGTAAGAAACCTCACTTCCCCTTGTCTCTGGCCCCTCTTCCCCTACTTCCTCTGACCCTGTTTCTCTGTGGCCCCCTTTGGACCAGTTTCTCTGGATTGGCTGTGATTGCTTTCTCTCCTCTAAGGCTCAGAGATTGCGGTCCATCCTCAGGCACTGTAGGTAGCCACAGCTCTAAGATGCTCCTAGCTCCCCCGTCATCCTGGCAGGAGGACCACAGAACAGGAGGCTCCAGCTACTGCCTCACTCATCATGTGACATGGAGACAATACCTGCATCCCCCTGCACCTCTGTGTCCTTTGACCTTTTCCTGTGTTCTAGTCTTATTAATACAAGCACTGTACGGGATTCATGAAGGGAACTAACAGTGAGCCGCACCTACTGCATACCGGGTTCTGTTCTGGGCAGCTGCACCCCTGGTTTTACTGTATCCCTGACTGAGTGAGTTTAGAGCCCTAAGTATTGAAGACCTCTCATTGCATATGCATTTGATTCATAAAGTAATTGTGTGGTTTAACCCTCCAGCAGACTGACATACTTGTTCCAGGTTTGGCAAGCCTTTGTTTTGTCCCCAGCTTCCTCCTCAGTAGGTTTTTCCTGTGTGTGGTATTCACAGGTTAGATTCCTCAACTCATTCAGCCATTGCAAGGCACTGTGGGCTGCCATGTACAAAAGTGACCTATAACCACAGTTAAAGCATTTCCTATAACCAGGTAGGGAGACACTGCTCCTAAGAGGCATTCTTTTTTAGCTATTCATTGTACATGCACTTACGAATCATATGTAAATATAGTAGTTTTCATAGTCATGGAACATTCTCTTACTTCAATGTATAGAATAGTCTGCATCTCACATACCATATCTGACCTTTGAGAAGTGATTAACCTGCCAGCTATTAAAGCGATACCTAGGGAATCAGAGCAAAAGCTTTCATATGTCACATTCAGGTGCTAGTTAGTAAAAGATCCCACCTAAACTACACTAGTACTCATGAACGGAATCTAGTGTCATTCATTGCCATGAAAGATGTGGAGAACAATTATTGGAGAATCAGATTGAAATAAACACAAATTTTATATTGTTTCATTCTCACTAAGAAAAAGAAGGGACGGGCAGAGCTGTCATGAGGAAAGCGGGGAGGGACATGGCACAACTTTGATTCTGTTTCCATCTTACTTGTTCATCACTTGAAGCGTTCCACTCTCCACATCAACCCACTTAATCAGTTTGGGTCTGAAGGGAGGAAAGATGGCAGGGACAGCTTTGAAGGATTATTCCTGTGTCTTTTTCTATCTGCCTGATGGCTTTTAACATTTATTTCCTACCTTTATGTCCTTCATGTTTCCAATCGAATTCTAATTTTTAAATATCATGCCCTTCAAGCTGATAACATTTTGCAATTACAGCTAAGTATCTGGAGCTCTTGGGTGTAGCTTGTTAAGTAACACAGCTTTTACTGCACATGTGTACTGCTGTGTCCAGCTCACAGAACAGCTATCAGTAGGTTCAAACCAATCCAGTTTTTTCTTGGAAGCAGTTAAATCAAATCCTCGACCAAAAAGGGAGAAGAGAACCAGTGATCAGATAACACTGGAGGGTTGCTCAAATAACAGGTTGATCAAATAACACAGGTTATTTGAATAAATGGCAGAGTCTAGTAAGTTTCTTGTTTTATATGTCTAAGGAATTGCTTGTATTTCCTAAGTTTAGAATTTGTTTAAATGTTTTTTATGTAAATCTTTTTTTTTCTTCCCCTTCCTTTAAGGTTGCTGGTGTTGTCGGCCGCGCAGACCTCCTGTGTGCCCTGTTCTTTTTGTTATCTTTCCTTGGCTACTGTAAAGCGTTTAGAGAAAGTAAGCATTATGTTTGCCTTCTTAATTTTCCACCTTCTTCATGTTTTTGTCCTGTCAAGCAGTGTTTTAACAGATGGGAAATTATCCGATTTTATATGTTCATCATTTTGAGTCAGAGGAGTGAATTCCCTCTAGATATAGCTGTTTATGCCTTTGCTTTTTTAGAGTTCTAACATCAATAATGTAAAGTTCTGACGTCTGTCTTCCTATGGGAGCATCCTGTTGGGTGGTGAAACCAAGGCAGCAGCAGAACCGTTAACACAGTTGTGATTGATTTTTGCTGTTTTCTTTCCAGCACAGCTGTGGCATCGCAAGCTATTCTAGGACAAGCTGTACTGTTTTGATGTTCTGTGTATTAATAGCCCAGCCATCCCTCCATAGTTCCCAAGGGTAGATTGGAAAGGGCCTGTGAGATTTGTCACTTACCATTCCTCCACCATCCCCTTGTGTACAGGCTGAACCCAGGGCCTGGGCTGTGACTTGGAGCACGTTTTCTCTCAAACCTGGGACTCCACTAAGACATAGCCGAAGGGTGCCCCTATGGCCACACACTGTGCTGATGCTCACTCAGGGCATGGTTACACCCAACCACACCCCATCCCTTTATTATTATTATTTTATCATACCAAAGTAAAACCACCACTTCATCCTGGGACTTACCAGTTTCTGATATGTCTGAGAGTTTGGGGACAGCTGAATGGAACAGCTTCAAGTACAGAGAACAGTGGTGATAACTTTTCTTCTTGAGACTGAAAGTTAACTTAGCAATAAGGCACATCCATCCCTTCCCAGGTGGGCGTCTCCCCACTGTGATGATCATAAACCTCCCAAGGGACACGCAGCCCTCAGGGATCTGGGGAGGTGGCATCTTCCCCAACCCCATAACGCATTCAGCACCATTGTGTAGCTTTTCCATAAGACTGTGAATCAGGAGTGGGAATGGAGGGGGTCCATTTACCACCTCACTCTTATGTTCCTTAGAGATAGCATGACTTCATATTCTTAAGTTTGCAATTCAATCTGAATTTGCAGATATGTAAGATAACAGTTTATTAGTAGTCATATTTTTCCTGAAGAAAATTTAAAAGACTCATATCTTTTCTCAAAGAAAGCTCTAAAGTTTCATGAAATATCATTCTTTGAATTTTAACTTATCCTCCCCTAAAGTAACCACTCCCAAATTCTAAATGGATTTCAAAGACATAGAGGTGTTTTTTGAAGAAAGTATTAAATGTTGGTAGATTTAACAGGTGGGATGCATAGGAGATACAGTAGAGCCTCTCACTACTCGTAAAGATTGCTCTTGTGAGAAATAATGGAAAAACTATCATGAAACTACAAACTCTTCTATCAAGTGATCCACTTATTAGCTCCCTTTAATGGAGTGTGCTCACAGAATGATGAAAACTAAAGACATTTTGTGTTCTTTTCCTGGATCCTTTTATGAACCTTTCCTATTTCAATTCACACATTTATATATTCTGATTTATGTGTCTTTTTTAATCCATTCGTAAATTATAAAATTACTTCCAAGAGCCATCCACACAGTAAATAAAATTTTTTATAAAGCCTTTGGAAACTAGTATCGTAGGTAAAGGTGCATAAGTGTGGGCTGGTTATTCAATTAGTTAACTTTGATTCATGAGAAATAGGCAAAGTATATTTCAGTACTAATTTAAATATATTAACAGTAAATAGCAACATGACCTTTCTTTTTTGTTCAGTAACTTTTTTTAGCATTTATAATATGTTTATTTTAGAATTGGAAAGAAATTTTTAAGCCTTTAATGTCAAATTTGTAAATGTTTTTGAAAAAGTTAACCTGAAAATATTTAATGTTTGCAAACCAATGGCAGTGGTAGTTATAGCTTCTGTGAAAACTTTTAAGATTATGAATAGATTTTCATTTGGCTGAAGTACTTGGAACAGTTAGAAGACAAGTGGATGGATTAGGAAGCCTTTGAAGGAGTTTTTCTGTTGACCTCTTGTCCACAAGTCGCCCCATCTTCTTGGGATCTGTTCTATAAACTTGAGCCCTCTTTAGGAAAAGAAAAGAGTAGATTAATGTTTTCAGCAACCTTTCTGTTTCTGATTTTCCATACGCTTTTTAAAGATGCTAAGAATACAGTGTGTTTCTTCGTTTGTAGATAACAAATCTTTGAGATAATCCTTAAACATCATGTTAATGTTCAACTTCATACACATGGTGTCTAAGAATCTTTGTCAGGAGGAACAAAGTTTCCACAAGCTAATAATAGCTTCATAGAGAAGAAGCAGTAAGAGCCCTCTATGCAAACGTAATTCTGATTTAGGCCTTCGCGAAAAGACGGGGTCTCTGATTCTGCTCTAAAATAGCATAGAGGCTTATTAGTTTTGATCATTCATTCCATCATTACTAATTAATCAAACTTTAAGGGTGTTCTCATACCAGACTCTCTGTCTGGTGCTGGGGATGCAAAAACTAGAAAGACAAAGTCCGTGCCATTGACAGGCTTACAGTCCAGTATATATATATATTTTTTTCCTTTTTGTCTTTTTTCGTGTCCGGCAATGGATCGCAACCCTCAGTGTCGCGCCCGTACTGGACTGGGACCGGCAACGGGATCGCAACCCTCGGTGCTGCGCCCGCACCTCGCTCAGCCAGTGAGCGGGAACCGGTCTGTATGTGGGATCCGAACCCTCAGCGGGAGCGCCGCTGCGCTCCCAAGCAGCGCACTGTAGCAGTGCGCCACCGGGCCGGCCCAGTCCAGTATATTTTGATTAAAATAAAGCTCCTGTTAATACAGCGTGCCTGAGGGGCAGAATGTTCTGGTTTTCCATACTTCCTGTTAATTTTTTTTCTCCCTCTACCCACCTCCCAGCAGGTGGTCAGTGAGTATCACCTTTTTTCCATGGGGTGTTTATGGAGAATGAATGGCTGTGGTCTTTGTACTACTGATTTCTTTCCTCTTCTATTACATTTCCTTCAGTTCAACAGAGCAGAGCTCTTGATGCTATTGGACATTCAGGTGTATATTTTTCATTGGGTATTTGAGCTCTGAAGAAATAATCACGTTTTTACTTTCCCCTGTCTAGTCAGTGTGGACTGTACAAAAAGCCTAGTGGTAAACACATGAATTTCTTGTCATTACAGTGAGGATTTCTTGTTCTAGTTGCCCATGTTTATAAGTACTCAACAGAGAATCAGAACTCTTTTGTGATAGAAGTTAAGTCCAGTATTTATTGTGATACGACAATAATGCTAATGTTTAAATTTAATGTTTAAAGTGACCTAGTCTTTGTACTTTTTGGATCTGAACATAAATTCAAAGAAAGGTCTAATATTATTTAGACATAAACTTGAAGTTCAAGAAAGATATTTTTTTACAGAGGAACAGATTTAATATTATTTTATAAGGGAACAATAAATTGAAATTATTGATTCAACTAGTTAAAAAGTTCTTTCAGAGGATACATTTCTTTTTTGGTAACTTCATTAGTTTTCTTTATAGATGTGATGTCTGTAGTTCAGAGCTCTGGACAATGTTTAATTGCCTGAGTTTATTAACAAGCAATTCAGTGCTAACCTCTGGTATCCTGGCACTTTCAGAAATAAAAAAATCTACTCAAATAACATTTCTGGGGCTCTGCCCTTTTATTTATTTGTGTGCGTGTGTGTGTGTGTGTGTGCTTAAATAGAATGTCTCTGAGCAAGATCTTTTTTTTTTTTCCTTTTTGTCTTTTTTCGTGTCCGGCAACGGATCGCAACCCTCAGTATCGCGCCCGTACCGGACCGGGACCGGCAACGGGATCGCAACCCTCGGTGCTGCACCCGCACCTCGCTCAGCCAGTGAGTGGGAACCAGTCTGTATGTGGGATCCGAACCCTCAGCGGGAGGCGGCGCACTGTAGCAGTGCGCCACCGGGCTGGCCCACTGAGCAAGATCTTTTGCAAGAGAATTATTTTTTTAAAAGGAAATGTTCTTATAAAGGAAGCATACTTTTTCTTAAAATGAAATCACTAAGTCAGATGAAGTCTACGGTACATTGGTTATTATTTTTGAATTCCCAAACAGAAAGTGTTATTCATATGATGAGACATCTTGCTAACCTGTGTATCTCTTTTAAAACCTGGTATTTAAGATTGGAAACAGATAATCTCTGCACAATAAGCATGCTAGAATAGCCAAAACAATTTTTTTTTACACGAGTACCTTAAAAACTTGTTTCATGGGAGTTAGACTAGGAAAAAAAATTTAATTAGTCTCATTTGTAGTGGGTGGGAGAGAATATTTTCCAGAGAGGAATGTGTTTGCTACATACCTAGAACAATCTTTTTAAGTTCTAAAGTAGTATTAATTAACATCAAAGACAAGATCTCAAATCTCAGTTCTTTAGTTCTTAAACGGTATTTGCTGTTTTGCTCTCCTTATTGTAGTTGCAGCACTAAAATAGGATAACTCTTACTCTTGGGTTATCATTTCCTCATTATTTTCATTTTGGTTTAAGACATCTATTTTTCTTTGACTTAGAATCATGCTGCTTAAAAAAACATAGGGTAGTTGCCTAACTCATGTCCTGTGGTACACTTGTTTTTAGATTTGGGGCCACTACTGATTGAATTCCAATGGTGGTATTCATGTGTGTTTCCATTTTTGTTGCTTATAACAAAGTACACTGAACTGTGTGATTTATAAAGAAAATGAAATTTATTGCTTACAGTTTCTGAGGCTGCAAAGTCCAAAGTCCATCTGGTGGCAGCAACAGTGACCCAGGGGTCTCACATTGCAAGACGGTGGAAGCAGAGAGAGAGAGAAAGACAGACTCTCCTCTTTTAAAGCCCTGAGAACCATGCTCCTGACCATCATTTTTAATCCATTCATTTATGGCATGGTCCTACAATCTAATCACCTCTTCAAGGCTCCACCTTTCAGTTACCATAATAGGATTTCCCATCCTCTTAACAGTCACAGTGAGGGCTAAGTTTCTAATACATAAAACTTGGAGGACACAATTCAAGCTTCAGAGAGTTTGGGGGGACATAATTCAGTCCACTATAGTGTGTACTCTTTTCTCTGCATTTATGTTTCTTTAGTTCCTCCATTGCTTGATTTTCCCAAAATGGTCCCATAATTTAGGACTGTGAGTCTGACTTCTTTCATTCTGTGCATGGAAGCATGGCTTGGTTAATTCCAACTTTTGGAACGTGAATCTGATGCTCATTGTGTTGCTCTGGCAGTTAGAGTCATGGCCACCTGTCGCGGTGGCATGGTTCCCACACACACCATGATGTGCCAATTTCAAGCGGCAGAGATGCCAGGCGTAGAGTGGTAAAGAGGGGTAGCTTGCACAATGTGATGCTTTTTCTGAAAGAAGATCTTCCCACTGGAAAAGAGTGCCAAGTCTGAGGCACATGCTTCATTAAATGGATCACATCTGTTGGCACTTGTGGGTATTGGCACTGACAAGTGTCTTTCTGTTACTGCATTTTTTTCTCTTGTGTTTCTTCAATCCATTAGCCTTTGCCTGCATTTACCTCAGTGATTGAATTATCTAAGATGATAGAGACATATACTGAAACGAGAAAAATATTGTCTAGGCAAGTCTCTGCTAAGTTCTGGATCATAAACTGTTGACATTTGCTAATGCTGCATAATTACCCTAGGGCAAGTTGTCTTCTTTAGAGATGAAAGATGTAGCATGGTGTAAGAATAGGTATTTTTCCCTCTGCTGTTGGGTCATTGATACTTAAAATTTAGCAATCTGGATGATGATGAGGTGGAAAACTCTGGATAAAAGTGATGTCTTGAGATGTTTACACAGAACCACGTATAAGTTAGAGTTCCCTATCTTGGGAAGACTTTTCTGAATAAAAATATTCATAAACACAACTGTATTCGAGTTGACATCTGCCTCTCAGGATTTATTTTTAATGTTTTTAACAGTTACTTCTAAATTTAAAATTAAAATAATGAATTTTTCCTATGCTTTTTTATATTCCTTATGTAATTTTAAAATTTATTTTATTTTTAAAAAGTAATCTCTTACATGATGAAGATCCTTCCAGTGTGAGGGGATTCAAAGACTAAAAGTCAGAAGACTTGACTTCTGGCTGTATTTGTTTGCACCGAGCAAATTATTCCTAACTTTTTGGCACTAAGTTGTATCTTATAATTGCATAAGACATATAGTAATGTAAGACTTCTGATAGATGTGGAAATAAGTGAAACTATTTACTGATTCACAGGTATTTATTGAGTGCCCACTGTATGCAAGGTGGCCTACTGTTACCTGTCTGAGTTGTCTTATTAAAGTGCTCAAACTTGGAAATAATAGAATGGCTTGCATTAGTCACCTCAACAAACAAAGACTCAAAGTAAATCTTAATTTGGGGAATTGTGTAGGTAAAACTATACCAGAGGAGGTTGTATTAACACAAGTTCACGAGGCTGGGCTATCCCAAAATTTAGAACCAGTTTCTCAGTTTAATTTTAATAAGGCCTTTTTTATTCACTCCTAGTACTAGAAATATTTTGTCAAGGTTGAGTAGGTCAGCCTTGGTTTAAAATGCATGTATATACCACACATTTGTAAAGAGGAGCCCCTTGATTTATTTGAAATGGTTTTAAAATATTAGATGAATTAGACTTTCCAGTTGGATTCTGGAAAACTTGAGGTGTGTGTGCATACTTAGTCATATGACTCCTGATAAAATATTGAGTGGCTATTCTGGTAGGAACTGAAGGAGAAAGAGTTGGATTTAAATAGACATTAATATTTTCCAAGTTTTCAAAGGCAGAGTTAGATTATATACATAACAATGTACAAAGCATTTCATCTGAGCTGGCTCTTTGATCACATGGTCTAGACACTGCTGTGTAATAGAAATATCACAGGAGACATACATGTCATTTTAAATTTTCTAGTAGTTACATTATTTAAAAAAACAGGTGAGATGAATTTTAATAATTTCTTTAGCTCAGTATATCAAAAATATAATTTTAACATGTAATCAGTGTAAAAATATGAAATATTTTATATATCTTTTTCATACTATGTTTGTAAAATCAAGTATGTGTTTTACATCTACACAACACATCTCAGTTGGGACTAGGTAAATTTCAAGGGCTTATTAGCTATAACGACCTGTCTCTTGATTGTGGCAGGTCTGGAATTTGGTCCTCAATGTGAACCTATCGCTAGGTTTATAACTGACCATTGAAATTTTGCTTTTGATCTGAAATCACCACTGTTTTGAGAAGTGATGCTTAGTATTTAATAGTTACTGAAACTGAAGAAACTTCTTCAGCAAACATTGCCTTCTTTCATATGTTTTCATACTGGGTGTGTTTGAAGCAAAATCAGAAGTCTGAGGGAAAATTGAAGAATAGGACTCTTCTTGACAAATTGCAATAGAGGATTTGAGAGGAGGGAGTTGAGGGTTTGAGAGATGGGGTGAAACCATGGGGTGAGATTAGGGAGAAGACTGTCAATAGATCTGAAGGCTGTGTTTTCTGTATGTTATTTTTCTGTATTTAGTTATGTCTCTGATTTAGCCATCTAAGGAGAAAGCCACTTTAAATTCCAGACAAGCTAAGTGGAACATGAGCCATCACTTCCACGTCCATGTAGTAATTTAATGTGGTGTTAACAGAGTGCTTTCAAGAGCAGTCCTTCGGGCGTTTTAGTGGAGGAAGTGGGAATATTTTTCTTATCAAAGGCCTCTGGTCCATGGGGGAGAAATTAATCCATGTTACTGTCAAGTAAAATACAAGCTAATTCAGTTTTTCTAGGAAGAAATGTAAAATGATCAAGAGACTTGCTTTTGAAATTAAGAAGGGAACATTACACTGGGAAATCATATGATGTGTAGTTGAAAAGTACAAACACAAGTTGCAGGCGTGAGAAAGCTCTGAAACATCAAATCCAGTTAATAGGTGGTGGGGTAGGGAGCAGTAGTCATATGGTTTCTAGTGGACTACTAAACTGAACGCATAGTCAACATGAAAGCACCGGGCTGAGGCTGGGCCACATGGCCTTCCCCTCATACTGGGCCTGGAGGGGCCAGGGTGGAGACAGTCAAGGGTGTCTTTGACCCCATTTAACTGTAGATGATACCCCATGGTAATGAATGGGGTCATTTATAATTAAGGCTTCTGTTTATATCTAAACTGCTAATGTGAGAAAATCCTGTAGGTGGCTTGACCCAGACTCAGGAAAATGTATTTTGAGAGGAGAGTTCCATGAACCGTACACTGAGACCGAGGGGACTCCGTTACATGGCACAAGGCATAGTGTGGTGTGAGCTGTGACCAGCATTTTTACCATATGGACCCCTGTGCTCTACTGCTGAAACTTGCAGGTCCCTTTAGCCAGATCACATCCTGAAAGGAACCAATCAGTATGTAAGCTATAGGGTTATTTGGGCCATAATTTTTTAAAAAGCTTTCATGCCTGCTAATAGTTGTCTGCTAATGAGTGCTAGCAAATGCCCAAAGGAAGTAAATTCCAATAAACATATAAATGCTGAAATTGGAATTAGGCTTAATTTGACAGGGTTTTTCATTGTTGTGGTGGTTCATAATTGTGATCTTTTAATAGTACATATAATGTACTTAATTTCTGCAAGTGAAATGATCCTTAGCTTGTTTGATGGAACTAAATAGATATGTAATGGCTTTCAGTAGAGAGGACTGGACTTCCAGGACCCACACCACCCAGACAATTTGAAGGATGCTGCCCAAGGGCAGAGCTGAGTCCTGAAGTTCAGAGCAGTGCTTGGGCTCAGCATAAGAATATCCTAACAACCCCAAGTTTACAAAGGAAATAGACTCTTATGCAAAGTTAATCCCCATCTCTGCAGTTGCTCAATCAAGGGCAGGTGGCCCCCTGCTGGAAGCATCTCGGAAAGGATTCCAGCATTCCCATCTGTGCACGAGCAAATATATGCACCGTCAATACCTTGTGGCTCTAAGATTTGTCGGGAGCTCAAAGCTTATTGCGCCCCTTTTGGTAGATAGCAAATAGTCACTCCATCCTCCAAACTCGCATTGCCTGTCCAGAGTTGTGAGTGCTGCTGATTCAGTCAGTGAGATGTTTGGCTGCTTCTCCAAGCCAGGCGCAGTGTCAGTGGTGCTGCTGTGACAGGCTTACTTTTGAGGGCAACGTACTCAACCTTTAGGGAGCGTCTGAATTGCCTGGAAAGCTTGTTAAGGACTGATTGCCAGCTTCCATCCTCAGTCTCTTATTTAGCAGGTCTGGGTGGGGCCCTAGTCTGGGTTTCTAACAGGATCCAGATGCAGGTCACACGCTTGTGAGTGGCACTGGTTGAGGGCAGTGGTTCTCAATTGTGGGTGATTTCCTGCCCCCACCCTCATCCCGCGGGGACATTTGGCAATGTGTGTGATATTTTTGGTTGTCACAGCTGAGGGCAGGGGTGGAGGGTGTTGCTGACATCCCGTCATGCTCAGGGTGGCCCCATAGCATAGAATGAACCAGCCCAGATGTGAGTGGTACCCAGAGTGAGAGGCCCTTGTCTCGGGGATGACAGAAAATCGAGTGTTCCTAGTAAACTGTGAGGGATGTCGTGATCAATTGTGTTAAGGGCAGATTAGGGGGCTCCAGCTGACTTAATCTAGGGGCCCCAGGGAAGTGAGGCAGGCCCTGCTCCCTGGGCGGTCAGACGTGCGTGTGGTGGGACCACATGCTGCTCTAACTGGGAGAAAATGAGTGAACTGAGAAAGGAGACTGCCTGGGAGGGCAGGTGCAGCTTCACAGCCTAAGTGTGACACTTGACAGCTTTATAAATTAGGTAGGATTTTGCCTGGGGTGTTCTAGCCTAAGGGAATGGAGTCAGCAAAGTGAGAACAAGCTGAGTGGAATACAGACCTGTGCAACTGGAGACATGTCCTGTGGCCATATCAGCAAGGCCTATAAAGCCACTGTCAGAGAGTAACCTTTATCACAAAGGCAACAGGAAGGACCTGAAAGGCCTTAAACAAGACTGTTCACTGTGTATTCTGAGACCATGGAATCCCCATGAACGAGGCCTTACTGTTGGCCAGTTGGCCTTGTGAAAAGCCTTAAAGTGCCTCACCTCTAACAGCCAAACAGACTTTTTGTGTGACATCTATTCTGCCTGGAAATTTGATACACAAAGATTTCCAGAAAGAGCTGAAAAGTACAGGAAACATTAGCCTGTACATTTTCAGCTTGAATTCCGAATCTCTCCTGGTGTCAGAGCCTGTTTGTGAATGAGGACATTTTCCCAGGGAGCCCAGTCATGTAGCCTGCTCCACTAGCAGGGCAGGTGTTGGTCACAGCAGGAGTTGTCCTGCTCCCAGTTTGTTGAGAGTCCAGGGGGCTCAGGTAGGGCCAGGCCTTTGTCATCCTGACAGGAGTACAACCCATGTGTAGAATGTGTGAGGTTAAGAGCATCTCTGCACCCAGACCATACCCCACTGGCTGTTGGCAGGATGGGAGAACACACACACATACCCCCAAACACTTAGTTGCTGCTTTCTAAGCAAGCAGTTTAATGAAAACCAAGAAGTATCTTTTATACTACATAATGTGCCCACCACATTTAGTGACACAGTGATCAGCTACCCCCTTTAGTACTAATCAGAGCCCCACTGGAAATTCCATCTCCCTCCAAGCTGAGAGAGTTTCACTGATTTGTGTGCAACAAGCATTTATTAAGTGCTTTATGTAGTCCTGGCACTATATCAAGTGATCTTTTAAATGTTTAGTACTTATATTTTTTATTACATGCACATAGCTAAGAACATTTAAAAGATGCTAAAAATTGTACAATGAAAAGTAAGACTTCCTCCCTCCCCCACCCCAGTTTTTCTTAGAACTTCCAGAGATGTGTTTTGCATGTACAAGCATATTTATGTTATTTTTAACACAAATGGCCAGGTATCCCTGTATAATTTTTCCCTCTCACATATATCCTGAGGTAGGTAGTATGGCCTCATTTTATAGATGAAATCATTGAGACTGTGAGTACAAGTGACTTGCCCAGTGACATATATTAAATGGCAGAGCTGTAATTCAGACCAGGAGTTCTGGTTTGAAGTGGAACTGAACCAAGATTCCACAGGCACCCAGGCAAGCTGATGAATGGATCTTCCAAGTAGGTTTGCTCTTGCCCCACTCCAAACCTATGTCTTTTTTAAATGTTTGTTCATTTATTTAGATGAGGATCAAAGGCTTCACAAAGGAAAAACAGAGATGAGGATTTCCTGCAGCTTTCTCTCCCCTCTGCCTCCCAGCACTTCAGCTCTGGCCCCCAAATTGCATACATCTCCTTCCGGAACACTGTGTAGCTGGACCCTCCCTCCCTCCTTGGAGGTGGATTGGGCACCGGCAGTTGTTGCTTGAGCCCCTGTCCTGCTGAGCTGCTCACTGTGCTCACATGTCTAGCGATGTTTTGGCTTTCTGGTGACGCTCGAGCCCTGGTGCAGATTGGCAGCACAGCCTGTCTGTGCTTTCACCTGTCCTAGGTACTAGGTAGGTGCCTGCCCTCTGTCTGTAGTCATGTATCCTTTGGTAGGTGTCAGAGCTGTTTCACACAGGGGGGTGGTGCAGGCGCATCCTAAGCCTCTTAGTGTTTAGAGAGCCTGGACTCCTGTCCTGGGAGCAGTAGAGATTCCCAGAGCTGTTCAGGCATTCCCAGCTCCTCCATCGTGACAGCAGCAGCAACTGTGGGGTCATCTTGAAACCAGATGGATTGTTTGCAGCCTCAGTGGGAGTTCTCAACACAACTTGTCAGAATGATCTAAGAGGTGGTTGACAGGTTGGGAAGAAGCAACTTGCCATATGAGGACTCAGGGTTGAGGAATCTTTGTGGCCAGTGCTTCCTTACAATGCTTCCCAAGGCTCTGGGCACCTGCCTGGGAGAGCTGTGAGAGGGAACATGGGTACTATTTACAGAACGTTGTCTGACCAGAAATGTAGAAATGCACACTGGCCTACCGTGGAGTGCTGTCTAAAGACTCAACTGCTTTTCAGTTGTGGCTACTTAAGGTGCATGCCTAGAATTTTAGTTCCTGGTGCTAATAAGCCTGAGCTGCAGTGCATGACTTTGTGTTTATCATTTCTCTCCACTGGTAGGTAACAAGGAGGGAATACATTCTTCTACCTTCTGGGTGCTGCTGAGTATCCTTCTGGGAGCAGTGGCCATGCTGTGCAAAGAGCAGGGGATCACGGTGCTGGTAAGAGCCAGGGCCTGCTCTTCATACACTTCCTTTCCCCTCCTATAAAGACCTGTTGGGAGCACTGCCTCTGTGACCTCCTCTACTTCTGCGTCACAATTCTGGCATTTCAGATAGAGAATTAACTGGCTCCATTGACTTTCATTAGCAACTGGTGGGAAATGGCGAACAGGATGTTCTCATGGAGAGGTAATTAGTCCTCCTGAAGAGGCCCTGTAGAAAAAGAGAAAAGGATGGTTTGAGTTTTCTAGGATAATTCCGGCAGTCCTAGATATTTCGGAGGACTGAGCCCATCAGTGTTTGTGACCCTAGGTAAATAGTGTTATTAGGCTCTACCTGTAAGACTGGGGTTAGCTAGCAGGGAAATGGTATAGAAGGAATGACTGTGGAAAGTTACTTGAATTTCTTGAGCTACTTTTTTTTTTGAGTTTGCTCTAAACTGATGTTTTAGTTTTCTCAGCCTTGGCATTACTGACGTTTTAGACCAGATCATTCTTTCTTGTCTTGCAGAGGACAGGGCCTGTCCAGGATTATAGAGTGTTAAGCAGCATCCCTGGTCTGTACCCACTAATGTCAGTAGGACCCCCTCAATTGTGACAGCCTAAAATGTCTCCAGACATTGCCTTATATCCCCAGGGAAGCAAAGTCATCGTGTTGAGAGCCTCTGCTCTAAAACCTTACCCTGTTATCAAGTGTGGTTTGAATAGCAGCAGCACCTGGGAGCTGTTAGGGTTCAGGGTCTCAGCCTCCACCCCAGACTTGTGGAGTTACAATCTCCACTTAATAAGGTCCTTGGGTGACTCCTTGTACGTTAACATTTTAGCAGCTGTAAAGAATTAGGTTGACTTTACGTGAATAAAGATAGGGTGAAATTTAGCTGTTTTTAAGAATTTGATTAAAATGTGGACATTTTGATGATGCATTTAAATGGGGCGGGGGAGGGAGTGCTCAGTCCTCGTGACCTCTCAGCTCCTTGCCCTTGATGACTCTCCTGCAGCTCACAGGCAGGAAAACAGGCCATGTGAGAGGACAGCAGCAGCCCAACAGGGAGCCTGTGCCGTCTGGAAAATGGCTTTCACCCAGGCAGAAATGGTCTTCTGTGACCCACTAAGATCCTGTGTCACATGGGTAAATAAAATCAGGATTCTCTGAAATGATTAACCCAGCGCTGGCCTGTGTATTGAATAATTAGCGGCTCCCAGCATTTATGGGAGAGGGTTAAGTAGGGATGTCATCCTTCCCCTGAAAACCACCAATTACAACTGACTTCTGATGATTTAGGATCTTCTTTGCCACAAAGCCCCACATTAAAAAGACCCAGGTCATTTAGGGGCAGCTTTAGCTGTAGACACCGGGTATATTCAGATCACTTTATCCAGATTGGGCAGGGAGTTCTGCTAGCTGGCATTGCCTACGGCAGTGACATTTGTAGAAAGTCCATCGCATGATAGAGAATAGAATCCAAGGCTCGTCTCTCTGCCAGCCTGTAACTGTAGGTTTAATAGCTGTGAAAGCAACCCTTACCTGCTAGTAGGAAACTGTCATGGTGCTATTGAAAACTTTTAGCATAGGCAGAGCTGCAGTAGCACACTCCCAAACTCCAGTGGCCTCCCTAACTGAAGTGATTTCTCATTCACCTAACAGTCACAGGCAGGGCTTCTGATTGATAGTGGTGGCTGTCCTACACACAGTGGTCCTGGGCCGGTGCAGGCCCTGGTGTCTTCAGTCTGTGGTTTCCAAAATCACCCTGGGCATCTCCCTCCCAGCCAGCTGGAAGGGGAAACTGAGCGGTAGAGAATGCCCAGGTTTTATCTCCAAAATGGGACATGTCACCTCTCCCCACACTACATGGGCTAGAATTGGACCACATGACTCTACTTAAGTGCAGGGAAGGCTGGGAGATATGGTCTGGTTGTGCGTCCAGAGAAAACAGAAAGCTAGCGGTCAACTAGGACTTTGTACCCAAGAGAGCTCCAGTGTTCCATCGGAGATTACGATGTGTGTCCTCCTCCTGAGCGTGCCAAAGTCAGCCAGCACTTGAGGTTTGCTTATGCAGCTGAGCTTACAAGGTTGATGGCTGCCTTATCTTCCAGCATAGTTACTGCCCACATATAAATTATATGAATTAAGGGACTGTTTTATAATTATGGGGAAAAAAAGGAAGAGGGAACTCCTCCGTCTGCAGAACTTTTTCTGGGAACCCCAAATTGCAAGCTCTCCTGAATCTTATAGTACTCTTGCACACAGACTATGAAATCATTCCCATCAGGGATTTATGTGGTAATAAATTTGATGTAATATATTACCGTGAGCTAGTGTCACAGAAATCCAGGGCTGTTTTAAAGAGCCAAAGAAGTCTTCTGTGATTGTCTGATCCATTGCGTTCCTTGTCTATAATCAGTAGTAAAATTGTGAAGGGTAACTGCTGCCTTGTCAGAGTTAGGCTGCCCATCGTTGATTGTCTTGCTTTGCTTCCCTAGGGTTTGAATGCAGTGTTCGACATCTTGGTGATAGGCAAATTCAGTGTTCTGGAAGTTGTCCAGAAGGTGCTACATAAGGACAAGTCATTAGAGGTGAGTGTATACTTTTGTCTGCAACCCAGCCGTGGAAAATGTCATGTACCAGCTGATTTAAAATGTCATTTTCAAAGTATTTCCCGTGATTTTGAATTCTAGAAGAGCCAGCCCTTTAAAGCACGGTGTCAAAGTAATTCAGGCAGAATTGCTGCACATTTGTACCTGGCTTGGCCACGCTTTTGTTTGAAAATCTGCAACCTCAGTTTCTTCGCGGTTTCCTTTCAGAATACTGGCACACTCAGGAATGGGGGCCTGCTCTTCCGAATGGCCCTCCTCACCTCTGGAGGGGCCAGCGTGCTCTACGTGCGCTGGAGAATCATGGGCACAGGCCCACCGGCGTTCACCGAGGTGGACAACCCAGCCTCCTTTGCCGAGAGTGTGTTGGTTAGGGTGAGTTCTGAGCTTGTTCCCCTTTGGATTATTTTCTTTTCCCCACAAATTTCCAGCTCCTTCATCCCTCTTCCTCATCTCACTCCCCACCACACACACAAAATCCCTAATAAGTGGGACACCTTCACATTTGTTTGCTGTCACGAAGGATATTCTAGTATAACAGCAGGTTTTTATTAGGGGATTGAGAAGGTATATTAAGCTCCTTGTATTTCCTTTCTGATGAAAAGTAAAGATGGGTGGTTCCTTCTAATGTCATCATCCTTGTCAATCTTGTTAAAGTGCCCCTAACTCCATTCCTTTTGTTATAAAGCAAATTGGCATGTTTGGGTTAAGACAAAATATAACAGTATTGCTGTTATCTTTAAAAGTCTAACAGTCTCAAGACTCCCTCTGTTCTTTTAGGTTTGCTTTTTTTCTGAAGGCAGGATGTCAAACTGCAAATTCTTAGCTGTGCATTTCATAGAGACTGAAATCAAGAGAACAACCATAGAACCCTGTTCTTATGTTGTTAGGCACATTAGTGACCCCTGGGTCTCAGATTTCCTGGGTCACAGGCTTTAAGCAACACTAAGTAAATGGATCATAGCTTGGCTAGAAATACAACAGATGTATTGCCTAGCCTGGTGGCTTTGCTGTGTTTTTATGTATTAAAATTTGAATGCATTTAATAGATTACAGACCACAGTCCCATACCCAATATACAAATTGGCAATATTTTATTTTATACGACTGCTTTCCTTGAACAGAAGCAAGAGTGCCTCAAAGGTAAAGTTAGGATATATATATTTTTTTCAAGTTCTGTATCAAATAATTGTTTGTTTTCCTTTTGACTGACAGGCCATAAACTATAATTACTACTATTCATTGAATGCCTGGCTGCTGCTGTGTCCCTGGTGGCTGTGTTTTGATTGGTCAATGGGCTGCATCCCCCTCATTAAGTCAGTCGGTGACTGGAGGGTAATTGCACTAGCAGCACTCTGGTTCTGCCTAATTGGCCTAATATGCCAAGCCCTGTGCTCTGAAGACAGCCACAAGAGAAGGTAAGAGGCGGCGCTGAATTTCAACTTCCACGCGGGTGGAGTCAGAAGCATTTTGCAAAATCCAGCACTGATCATTTTAACGATTTTGTGGAAGTAATGTCTAAGGACGTTTGTTTCAAATACATATTTATGGCTGGGATGAGCTCCATCCATTTGGAATCCATTGCTGGCTTCAACTAGTGGGGAGTGAAGTTGGAAGAGGGGGTCTGGATGACTGCTTTATCTCCCCTCCCCTTTCCCCAGGAAGTGGCATTTTGAGATCCTTTTCGCTGTCGGTGGTAAAGAGTAATTTGTGGTCAGAACAGAGAGTGTAATTGATGTGTGTTGTGCCCATTATCGCACAATTCTCCTTCAAAAAACCCCAGCGAATGCTGCAGTGATTCCTTCTGTTGTTGTTGGGTACAAAATGAGCTGCTGCCCCAAAGAGACTGTTCTTTCTCAATGGGAAGAAAGAAAGGTTATTGAGAAAATAATTGGGAAAATAAATGTGTTTCATGAAAAAGAAAACTGTTTAAGATGATTTCCTTTAAGCTAAATGTCTGTGGAATTAGATTAGTAATTTCTCAAAATAAATTAAATTTTAAGTTTACCTGTGTCTTAAATTGGTTGGTCATTCTAAAGAGCAACAAACTTTAGTCCTAGTTCCCTTATACATGTGAAATAGGATTTAAAAAAAAAAAAAATACCGTAAGCACAGCATCCAGGAAGGAGCCACCATATTTGACCTAGCTTCTTAATTCGTCCTCTGGCCTCATATAGGACTGTGGGACGTGGCAAGTGGTTGACTAGTTCTAGAAGGCTTTCAGTGTTCAGCTTTCGTTCTGCTTTACTGAAATTTGTGATGATGAAGCAACCAAAAGTGATATGTGTTTATTTCAGATTTTATGAAGTTTAAACTACTTAAGTATTATTTTTCCTGTTAAGTTTAGGGGGAAATTTTTTTTTTTCCATTAAAACTACATTGAGGCTGGCCGGTTAGCTTAGTTGGTTAGTAATACCAAGGTCAAGGGTTCAGATCCCCATACCAACCAGCCACCAAAAAAAAAGAAAACTACATTGAACTAACTGGAACCAATATCCACTGAGCTATTCAATACCTAAATGGTTTGAGGCATAGTTAGCAGTAGGTGAATTAATAAGATCTCACAAATGTAATCATTCTAACTTTATTGATATGAATTGTATGACTTGTGAATTTTACCCATGTGCTTGATGATTATTAGTGCCTTAGTAATATTTTTATGTCTTATCCCTACTGCCAGGGTAAACCCTCTCTACTTATGATACTTTCTGTTGATACCTTTTCTCAATTGATGCATGATATCAAATAATTTTTCTCAGTTGATGGCATGGGGAAAAAAAGGTCTTTGTTCTTAATGTTGAGTAGCATGTTTTCTTGAGAAGTCTGAAAATGGCCATTTATGTAAATACTTTTCATTTTCCAGGATCCTTACCCTGGGCCTGGGATTTCTCGTTATCCCATTTCTTCCTGCAAGTAACCTGTTCTTCCGAGTGGGCTTTGTGGTCGCAGAGCGAGTCCTCTACCTGCCAAGCGTTGGGTACTGCGTGCTGCTCACTTTCGGATTTGGGGCCCTAAGCAAACATACCAAGAAAAAGGTATCGACCAAGAGTGGTGCTTTTTATAACCAAACGATTAGATGCATCTCACTAATATATTTACCGTGTCTCTCTATTCTTAAGAAACTAATTGCTGCTGTCGTACTGGTGATTTTATTCATAAACATACTGAGATGTGTGATTCGCAGCGGCGAGTGGCGGAGTGAAGAACAGCTTTTTAGAAGTGCCCTGTCTGTGTGTCCCCTCAATGCTAAGGTACCTTGGCTGCCAGATTTCTTTTAAAAAGATATTATTAGCAAATGTTTCAAGTTCTCCAGCTGAATAAAAAGAATGTTTGCCATTATACAGAATCTAGCGGTAGGACCATGGCCACATACTTGGGTTTTTCTTTGTTGTTTTTTTTTTTAATGATTTTGGTAAGATTCATTAAAATTCCACTTAGCCAAAATAATCCAAAGGAAATAATTAAAACCAAACAACATCAATGAAACAGAATACTTAAACGAGGTCTTACTAATCTTCCAGCTGATCTAATCACCCTTTGAAGTGGTGGCAGGGGAGGTGACATCATCTGTGCAGGCTGAGGTTGGGCAAGGCACAAATTCTAACCGTTTAGAGCACACTTTTCAAAACCCATACTCTAGCAATAGCATTCACTAGCCTCCTCCAAGCTATAATTTGAAAGTGTTAATGCCCATGAACAGGCCAATAATTTGGTTCAGGAAGTTTGAATTATGCTGTGTGCTGCGCAGTAGTACACATTTATGTCACCTTTGAGATCTCTGCTGGTGGTTCCTTTTGTCAAGTCAGGTAAACATAAATGTGTAAGCTTTAAAATTGGCAGTGTTTTCTCTTGAAGCAGTCTGGTAGGAATTTATTTCACTTGTATTCTTCGTGACTCCAAGCTCTTCATTTAACCGGCTGTTCCTCTTTGGTTGAAGCCAAACTTTTTTGAACTTTCAGTGCCCTTTTCTATGAGAAGGTGATAACACCCATCTGCTGGGTTTATTGTGAGGACCAAGTGAACTGAAGTGCCCTAACATGGTGGTTAGCACATAGTAGGTACTCAAGAAATGTCAGCCTTCCTAGGTTCATTTTAGTTTTGGTTTTGCATTAAATGACAGGAAGGGAATACTGTTTGCTCAAAATGGAGCCAAAGGGTTGGGTTAAAAGAATTTTTTGTTAGTATAGATTATCACTCAATAATGATACATTCTCAGGTCATTAGCATTGGAGCTGCCTAGGATGCTAAAGTGTAATCCTCCTGGGGAGAGGGGAGAGCTCTGTGGATTTCTGCCTCATTTCCACATTCTATATTCAAGGGAAAGCAATGATTTTAGGCAAAATTATGGGAATAAAACTAGTGAATAATTGATGTCTTAATGTGACCCTGAAATGAAGAATAGTGTATAGGTGTTGATTCCTTGAATGTCCTTTTCTTGGATTAAAACATATTGTTCGTGTTTGATAGAAATTTAGATAAACTTAGATATGGAGACAGATAAAAGGGTGAATTACTTCAAGCTTTATCTTTGATTTGCTGACCTATCAATTTATTTTATGCTACTAAAATACATTGCCTGTGATTTAATTTCATAACTGTTAATAGATTTGCTTTATTTTTACTTTTCTGTTTGAATAGTAGTAATTACCCCTTCTATTTATGTAGTTCTTCACCACAAGGAACTGAGATTTCTTTAGAGAGGCTCTATAATTAATCTCCATTATCTTCCTGCTAAGGTTTTTAGAGAGAGGGGGTATTATTTTCTTTATTTTTCCAGATGAGAGAAACTGAGGCTTAGAAAGACTGAACTGACATTATCTAGGTTAGTAATTTAGGTGACTAGAGATCTGATGTGTTGCTGTGCCTAGGTTACTCAAGTAAGTGAGGGGGTGGGGATGTATGATGTCTGAGCCCAAAAGTCTGCCCAAGAAGTGATTTTATATGTCATAGGCTAGAAAATACAGCATGTGTATACATAGCCACGCACACAGTTATTAGGGGTCTGTGTGTGTATGTGGTTTCCTCTTTTTAATTTAAGGTATACATATAAGCCCTTGTCCTCAAAACCATTCCCAGTGGTAATAGTCCTTTTCCAAGAACATTTTTCAATGGTACCATTCTATATAAGCAAGATAGAAATTTTTTCCAATTTGCCATTATTAATTGAAGGGTCATAAAGCTGTCTTTACTTATTTTTTTTTTTTTTTTAAAAAAGCAGGTTGATTTCAAGGAAGAGATCTCATTTAGGAAGATACTGGTTTCCTGCAACCCCATTACAGGGAATACATTTTCTATGCTGGTTTCTACTTGATATTTATTAAATATTAAGTAGGCAATTGGCAGTTGGCTCTAGTTTAGGCCCAGATTTATACACTAAGGCTCATCTTTTTTGAAAGATTGCATTATCGGTGTAGGTAGTGCTTGTGCCTGGCCTGCATTTAAATTGCTCATAGTGCCTTGCATGTGGCAGGCACTCAGTACTAGATATTGCATTGAGCCAGATGGAAACTGAATTCACTGAGCCTGCTGTGGATGGGTACCGAGTATCTAATTATATTTGCAGTCAGTTTTAGTTTTTAAGGCTTAGAAGTATGTTACACTTAATATCAACTCTGATACAATTCTAAATTCTTTTAACAAAAGGATTTTATACCACAATGAGGTATTTCCTTAAGGAATAACCCAGGATGAGTTATAGGATTATTATTTGTTTAAAACATTTTAAGTTTAACATCAAATGTTGGCAGAATACCTGAAACTGGTTTAGCGCTGGCATTAAAAGTGTCTTTCATCATCAATGCTTTTACTTCGTTTGCATTCATATGTCGTTGGGTTGCAATGGTTGCTTTTATCTTCGGCTTCTCCTGTGCTGGTTTCTTGCCTCAGCAGATATGAATCACAAAAGCTAGAGAGAAAGTTTAAGGATAAACAGGCTTTTTCAATCTTTCACATTCCATAGAAACAAAAATCGCTCGTTCTCCAAAACATTCTTTTAAGTGACCTGGTCGTGAGGGGTTTTTTTGTTTTGTTTTACAATCTAGGCAGCTATTTTCTATTCAAAGAATTCCCTTCATATAACTCATAGGATAAAGCTGGCCTGTGGGTAAACCTGTTTGCTAGTTCTTAATTATGGACTGCTTTCTAGGGCTGTATCAGATTTTTAACTAGGGCGATTTAAGTAACTGCAGTCTGAATTTCCAAAGTGCCCCTTCTTGCTCCCTTGGTCCTCTGGTCTCTGTCATTCACAGTGTCTAACAGAACACTGTCTATACTGCAGAGGGCAGTTGAACTCTTTGTCTGAGCTTTTTATTGAGAAAACAGAATTGCCCGTAACAAAGGAAAGCAGCAGGAGCTTGGGGGTGGAAGAGGAGGGAGTCGTGTTGAATTCTGAGTAGAGGCTGTATTTGTATCCTGGGGACCACAAGGACATTTCTCACAGGTTGGATTCTCTGGCCTTGGATTCTTTTGTACATGGGACGGGAGGTGAAGTCACATATCCAGGCCAGGGTTGGGGAGGTGCACATCCTAACCCTTTAGTATATACTTTTCACGAGACTCGCTTTGGCAATAGCACTAACTGTGCCTCCTCCAAACTATAAGGATGAAAGTGCTTATGAGAGGACAATAATTTGGTTCAGGAAGTTTAAATTATACCACATGATATGCAGTGGTACACATTAACATCACCTGGGATTTCTCTGCTTGTGATTCCTTTCTTCAGATTAGGTAAACATGAATGTATATACTTCTAAATTGGCAGTTAAAAAAAAAAATCTCCATTGCATATTTGTTTAAAGAATGCCCCACTGCTCCATACCCTTCCAGAAATTTAAGTATTTCTGAGGAAGCGCTATAACTGTAGGTTAGGATTAATAAAGCAGGAGGTGGTTCTATTTTCAGAGGTGGTTGTGAAGCAGGATTCAGATATGATGCTACTTGAATGTGTTGGCCTCCCTGGTGCCCTTATTCTAAGATGGCCTGAGAATTTCTCGGATAGCTTTGCAGCTGTGAGTCCTTTTTCTTCTAGTCTGCTTTACCACCCTCTTAAGTCATTAAAAATCCTCTGATTATGCTCTCTGTCTCTTTTTCAATGGAGGTGAAATTCTTATACAATTAACCATTTTAGATCCTCAAAAAATTAAAGTAGAATTACCATATGATCCAGTAATTCCATTTCTGGGTATAGACCTAAATGAATTCAAAGCATAGACTCAAAAAGGTATTTAAACACCCATGTTCATAGCAGCATTATTCACTATAGCTAAAAAGTAGAAACAATCCAGTGTCCATCCATGGATGAATGGATAAACAAAATGGGGTGTATCCGTACAATGGAATATTATTCAGCCATCAAAAGGAAGGAAATTCTGACACATGCTGCAATATGGATGAACCTTCAAGGTGTTATGCTAAGTGAAGTAATCCAGACACAAAAGGACAAATACTGTATGAGTCCACCTATATGAGGTACCTAGAGTCGTCAAATCCATAGAGATAGAAAGTAGAATGTGGGTTGCCAGGGGCCGGGGTGAGGGGAGAATGGGAGCTATTGTTTAATGGGAACAGAGTTTCAATTTGGGAAGGTGAAAAAGAGTTCTAGAGATGGATGGTGGTGGTGATTCTACAATAGCGTGCGTGTACTTAATGCCCCTGCACTGTACACTTAGAAACGATTAAGATTTTATGATTAGCATTTTGTGTTAGTGTACTTCATCACCATTAAAAAATAAAATTTAAAAACTTCCCACTTGTTTTTCAGAATAAAATGACCATTATTAAATAATAATAAAAAAGAACCATTTAAAGTGAGCAGTTCAATGGCATTTAAGACATTCACAGAGAGAGAGAGAGAGAGAGACACCACCTCTACCTAGTTCTACAGCATTTTCACCCCCTCATGCTCTTTTTCTGTCACTGTGTTCTCTGTTGGTTTCTTCAGCTTTAGTCTGATGAGAGGAGTGAAATGAGGAGGTATTCTGGAAGCTTCCCTTCGCTGGCTGCTTGCCTGGGTGGTTGCACCCACCCATGCCTTTTTCTTACCACCTGCGCCTCCCTCCCTGCCTGCCATGTTGGTGTCTCTGACTTGCTCTTCTCCTGAGCTTGGGCTGCCGCCCTGTCCTCTCTGCTTGAACATCTGAATCACCCCCAATACCCGTCCCCCTAAACAAGCCCGATCACCCATCACTTCTCCTTGAAAGCCATCACATCCTTTGCATTCTGAAGGTTGGAAACCTAGCGTTAATTCCTGACACTCTTCCGTCTCTCCTGTCAATCCGTCACCAATTTCTGTGCCTTTTGCTTCCTCAGTGTTCCTCAGATCCCGCCACCACTTCACCACCACCCTAGTTCAGTCTGTGATCCCCTCCCCCAGGACCAAGGCCACAGCCTCTCCCTGGACCTTTGACGTCTGTGCTTTCCCACCCATGTCTCTTTCCCACCATGTGATTTCACCCTCCTACCCCTGGCTTACTGTTGTGGGTTGAATTGTGCCCCCCAAAAGGATAGGTTCAAAACCTAACCCCTGGGCCGGCCCAGTGGCGCACTGGAGAGTGCACTGCTTGGGAGTGCAGCGGCGCTCCCGCCGAGGGTACGGATCCCATGTGGAGACCGGTTCCCACTCACTGGCTGAGCGCGGTGCGGGCACAACACCGAGGGTTGCGATCCCGTTGCCGGTCCCCGGTACGGGTGCGACACCGAGGGTTGCGATCCTGTTACCGGTCAGTAAAAAAGACAAAAAGGAAAAAAAAAAAAAAAACCTAACCCCTGCTACCTGTGAATGTGACCTTATATAGGAATGGGGTTGTTGCAGATGTAAGTTAAGATGCGGTCATACTGGAGTACCCTTAATCTGATACAAATGGTGTCCTGAGAAGAGACATGGACACAGACGAGGGGGCAAAGGCCATGTGGAGCCAGGCCAGGATTGGAGCAACACAGCTGCAAGCCAAAGATCGCCAGCAAACACCAGGAGGGGGAGAGGCGTGCTACATTTCTCTCTCAGAGCTGCAGTAGGAGGAACCCTGCCAATTCCCTAATGGTGGCCTTCAGAACCGTGAGAGAGTGAATGTGTGGGCATAAGTCCCCTGCTCGCCGTGCTTTATTATGGCAGCCCTAGGACACTCACACTTACAGACCCCGCACTGGCCTTCCATGCTCTGAGGGCAATGACCAAGCCAAACCTGCCCTCACTCAGCTTCCCTTCACACAGCTGCTCCTCACAAGCCCTTCAGCCTGTGTCCCTTGCCCTGTGCACCCCAGCAACACCAGGGCACCCACGCTGCATTGCAACCCTTTGCCTAGTAGCCCCGTCAGATCTCCGTCCCTTCTTCAGACGAGGCCGCCACCCTCGGGACCACTTTTCCTCCAGAGCCCTGGGCCCCTTTGCGATGCCTTAGCTAATGCAGTTATTGGACTCCTGATGGGCTTTGCTCCACGTGGTGTTAAGCTGTGGCATGGTGCCTGGGTACAGTCGCATCTGTCATTATCTGAAGCAGAGAGGGAGGGTGGGTTGTGTTAGGTCCTGTATCATCTTAGTTCATGCTACTGGAACAGGGTACTATGGACTCAGTGGCTTAAACAACAAACACATACTTCTCACAGTTCTGGAGGCTGGGAAGTCGAAGATCAGGGTGCGAGCAGACTGGGAGTCTGGCAAGGGCCCTCTTCCTGGTTCACAGACAGTCATCTCTCACTGTGTCCTCACACAATGGAATGACAGCAAGAGAGTTCTCCAGGGTCTCTCTTATAAGAGCGCCAGTCCATTCATGAGGGCTCCCCCCTCAAGACCTAATCACCTCCCAAAGGTCTCACCTCCTAACATCATCACAGGAGGATTTTAGATGTCAATCTGAATTCTGGGGGGACGTAAACATTCCGCTCATGACAGGTGTAACGTAAGATCTTGTGATGCTGCAGAAGAAAGGTGTACAAGAAAGGGCTGCAATTGTTTAAAATGGGTCGACAGAATCCTGTTTCTTCCACTCGTGTACATGGAACTGGACTTTGTTTTCTCAACTCTAATGGGAGGAGTGGGTGAGGGAGAGTGAGGGTTTAGTAAAAACAAACCAGCCTCATAATTTTCTGGTTTTCTCTGGTGAGTTCTTTAGTTATTTTTCCTCCTGTCATACTGCAGTGAGGCCATCTGCTTGTTACATCCCTTTTTCATCATCTTTTCTTAGAGGCAGGGGGTTAAAGTAGAGCACAGGTGGCCCCTGCCCCTGCAGGTTCAGCTGACGTCCTGGTGGGTGATTTCTTCTTAATCCCTTCACCTTTGTCTTCAGTTAGAAGACAGGATGGGTGTCCAGGCTGTGAGCAAAGTCTGTTTGCTGATGGCCAACTTATTATCTGTGTTTTCAGGTTCACTACAATATCGGCAAAAACCTGGCTGATAAAGGCAACCAAACAGCTGCCATCAGATATTACCGAGAAGCTGTAAGGTACTGCAGGCATGTCTTACAGAAGAAGTATTTTATACACATATTGTTTTCACTTTCTAGCTTTAAAAACCTATCCTCCTAAAGACCCCAACTTTAAGGTATCTGCCAATTCCTGAGAGTTTGGTGAAAACTACTGAGCATTAACTTTCTTACAGATTAAATCCCAAGTATGTTCATGCCATGAATAATCTTGGAAATATCTTAAAAGAAAGGAATGAGCTACAGGAAGCCGAGGAGCTGCTGTCTTTGGCTGTACAAATTCAGTAAGCATTGTTTTTATAATTATGCAAGTGACAAATGAGCTCCTGTATTCCGGCATCTAAGCCTCTCTTTGTTTGTTTATCTTTTTAAAAAATGCTCTTGCAGGCCAGACTTTGCTGCCGCGTGGATGAATTTAGGCATAGTACAGAACAGCCTGAAACGGTTCGAAGCGGCAGAGCAAAGCTACCGGACAGCAATTAAGCACAGGAGGAAGTACCCAGATTGTTACTACAACCTCGGGCGTCTGGTAAGCTCAGGGTGCCCTTGCGTGCAGAAAGATGGGTTCTTTTCTTATTTATACTAAAATGACGATAGTAACACCCATCTAGCACAGTACATTTTATAAAGTTCTTTCACATAAGTTTCTCTCGTTTGGAGATAGCTATTGGATTTCCATATATATAATTTTTTAAGCTATAATTACAGAGCAGTCCAACTTGAATTAGTCAAGTTTAAGAGATCCCCACAGTTAAACTAAGGAATAAATGAAAATTTTTTAAATCCCTTCTGCCCTGTAAAACAATGCTCCAAGGGTAACTTCCTGATAAACATCAGTTTCTCTGTTCTTAAAACAAGAATTGAATAAAAACTGAGATTAAAAAAAACAAGCCCATTGTGTGTTTTCTGAGCTGCCTTGTTCTTCCTTGGGGAAGCAGATCTCTCTTCTACGGGGCATTTTCCCCAAAAAAGACAGCTGTGAAGGGCATGGGACTTATCTGAATGGGCTTTGGCATTACTTGATGGAAACAGAAGATATTGTTTTCCACAGTAGCTTTATGTTTTTGGTTATTGACAGAATATTTAGCAGATCTGATTGCTTTTGATTTTCTTGACAAAAAACATGGGAGGTACACAAATGGCAAAATTCTTTAAACAAGAATGTTTTTTCCCCACAATCAACCCTCTAATTTGGTTTCAGGAACCAAATATATGTGTTCCTAATACAGGGGTACTTCAATAAGTTCGTGGAAAAGTAGAATTAAATGGTAATATAAATCTTTCCATGAACTTTTGTAGTACCCTTGTATATTTAGATGTATTAGATAAAGTTGTCAAGGGAAAACTTTTTGTTCATTTTAGCCGAATTGGAATACATGCATAGTGATATTACTCTTAAAAGAGGTTTATATGTACATTTGCAGATTTTTTCCAGCCTAGCCTTACAAGTAATGTTCTCAAGAGACACCTGTTGATCCTCATTTTTAAAGTCCTCAAGCTTCTTGAGTTTAAAGAGTTTTTGATTATCAAAACCAGTACCCAAAACTGGTTGTGCATCCAAATCATCCTACCCCATCTCAGATTTAGGGAATCAAAAGCTCAATAGAGAACTTATATTTTAAAAACATAATAATTCCCTCAAGTGATTCCAATACCCTGTTGCTGGCCTACATGTGGGAAGCAGCGTGATCTGAACTTATGATCCAACAGACTGATTACATCAGAGCAGAAGGAACTTTTTGGAGAGAGCAACTTAGAAAACATGAACTGCTTTAAACCAGTCTTCTGTTTTTACTGTGATGTGAATGTCTTAACACCTTTGTTTCTAGACTGGGTAGCCTTGATTCTGAGTTGTGGGGAGAGAATTTTATGAATGGAGGACAAGATGGCAGGAACGTATGGCTAATGGTAACATTCGACCTTTACCACTCTGCATAAGTCACTTTAAGTGGGGGAGTGATGCTGGTGTTATAAATATTGAAGTGAAGTGGCTTGTATATTTTTATTATTCAAAAAATATGAAACATGTTTTAGTTATGATGTACCATAGGAAGATACCATCTCTATGCTTACTCCAGTGTGGACAAGGGCAATCATTTCTGCCTGGGCACAGAGGGAAGGGTGGCAGTAGCTGGACTCAGTCCATGGAACTGCATGGGATTTGAACAAGGAAGATTGATAGCAAGCTGCTCCTGTTGTCCCACAGAAACCTCTCTGGAGCCATTTGACCTTGTGTGCGTTTCTGTTTTCTTTCACATTTTAAATTCTGCGCTTTATGATCTAGTTATATATTTGATGTTGAAACAGCTTTCTCTATGAAACCCGAATATTCAAGGAAAGCTATTATAGTGATAAGTTGTTGGGAGGTGGTGGGGACAGTAGAACCACACCATAGTGATATAAGTAGAGACCAAAAAATTAAATCACGTGCAAAACAAGGTCAATCCACACGAAGTGAGAATAGGGGCTGGGTACAGGATGGGAGCAAATGGAGATATGCGTGTGGGTGGTTATGAATATATGAATGCAGGGATTACTATTTCTATTTACTTGTCTATTAAACAAGTACTTGAGTGACATTAGACTTGATATTCATATGAATTCTTCTTTCATTCTTTTTTTTTTTTTTTTTTTTTCCTTTTCTGGAGGTAGCTCTTCTTTTAGGTTATTGTTCACAAAGTGAGCATGCCTGCCTGCAGCCTCCTGAGTTGTACTTCAGAGCTCTGCTACTTAGTTAGCAGTCTTCTTTCCACTATTGATGTCTGTCACTTAAGTTTCTTGGTTTGGAAAATAGAGAATTTATGCTAAATGTGCCAAAGCAAGGGACATAGACTATAAAATCCTGGCTTTTATCCTGTGCTCTAATCCTTGGTATTCATTGCACTCTCACTTAGAAGATCATCTTTAGCACTGAACAGACTGAGACCTGGTACTGCTCTTTGTTTCTGTTGTTTACCAATTATGCTACCGTGAAGTGGTCTTCCTGTGTGCTCTTCCGCCAACTGTTCCTGCTTATTTAAGGCTTTTGCTCTCCATTGTAGTTTAATTACCCAGCTTTTGCCTGCTTGACAGCTTAAAAGCATTAAGAGCTTTTAATCTTTAACAACTCAACTAACCCATTTATGTATTGGCAAATAAGGTGAACTTAATAACTTAAAAGTTTCTTCTTTAGAAATCACTCTTTAGTATTGGGAGACAGAAATTTGTTTTGATTTCTGGACCCCCAAGAAGAAGGGAATATAATACAGTTCTCTTGTGAAATAGGAAATTAGGAAGAGCTGGATTATTTGGTACGTATTACTAATCTTAGAGAGCTACAGTAACAGTGGCTGGAGGTATTACTCGAGACAATTCATTTGCGAGGACTGATTATATCAGCCAGGATGCATTCAGGAAAACAGAAACCTTCCTAAGTATTTTAAGAAGAGATTTAACACAGGGAACTGGTTAGACAGTCATGGAAGGCTGGAAGAGCAAAACTGGTAAGGTCTTATTAACTCAGACATTAATACCTAAAAGAAACCCAGTAGGTTTGGGGAATAAATGGAAGGAAGTGGTACTACCATAATTTAAGAATTCAGAACAGGCGACCGTGCCAGGAGCTGCCACAGCCTCAAGAGCTGAGATCACAGAAGGACCTCTGCTTCCAGTCCTGGGATTGTGGGGAAGGGGACACAGCCACTTCAGAGACAATGCCAGGGGGAGGAAGGAGAGTGGGAGTTGGGGGAAGGATTACTCCACCATCTGACGCCTATGCTGCCTGTTGGCAGAAACTTAACAAGGAGCCAATGGCAGAGGAGCCTGGGAAATGTAGTTTACAGACTCCCAGCCCCAGCATCACAGAACAGTGTGTGGAGGGATGGGTGGGCATGGGACTCAGTGAGTATTACCCTCTACTTTCTGAACGGGGAGTTCTTGTTAAATCATTTTTCCCTGCTTCCTGTAAAGTGTCTGTTTACTTTTGTACATATGCTATAAGAAGAGTGAGCAGAAGTTAAGAAAAAATAAAAAGTAAATTTTACCTAATTCAGTCTGTTGTTATTCTTCAATAAATAAGTGATAATAACAGTAGTAATAATAGTAATAAATAATCAAATACGTGAAGAATGTTACTGGGTTGTATAAATGAAGTTATGTTGGTCATCTTGGGTGTGTTAAAATGTCACCGCAGATTTTGTCCAAGTCACTCAAATGCATGTCACTAGAGAGAATTGACTTGAGAAATCACTGGGATATCAAATAGAAAGAGGCAATTAAATGTTAGTATAATTAAGCATCCCAAATTATTTCAATTTTTTGAACTTTTCATATTTTCTCATTTAGAGGTAAAATACTGTAACTTGAGTTTCTGAGTTTCAGGAAATTCTGACATCTTCAGCAAATGGATATTCGTAAATGTTTCCATAATTGATTAAACCTTTTCTTGCATAATATGCCATCTATTTGCTATGTGGGTCATAGGCTAAGTTAAAATATTTCTGTTGTCTCATGAAAAGACAGACTTGACAGTAAGGAGATAGCCTTAAACTCTGATAAATTGTTATCATTTGTACTTTTTGCAGAATTAAAGGGATCAAGTACATTCAGATGAAATGTGCATTTGAACTGAGTTAGAGAGGGTGAGAGGGTCACCTGCTAAAAAATCTATCACTTTCTCCCTCAGTGTGCTTTTATTAACTATGCAAATTGAGAGCTAGCCATTTTGTATCTGTTATCTATTATTATTAAAATTCCCTTTCCAAAGCAACAGATAATTTTCTTCTTCCTAAATGAGGCAAAGAGGCTCCAATTCCGAGGGGTTTTGCATTACCATAGGAGACTTTTCCAAGGAGTTTACAAAGTCTGTCTGATATATTTTTATATTTTGTTTAGGTGTAGACTGGGAGAGGCTCCTAGACCACCCTTCACTAGGTGGACACGTACAGTTTTTGTTTACATAATATTTTGTTTGCTATTCTAAATAATACTTTATCAAAGATAGACTAAATAGAGTTTCCCTGGAAAAAGATTCACGGCTAGTCTGTTTTCAGTATTTCAGTAGGCTGAAATATGTCTCAGTACCTGGAATCACTAAATAGTAGGTTACAGTTAAAATGTTGCAGCCTCGAGAGCTAGACCAGCTGGTTCTAATCCTCTGCCATTTCTACATATGTAACTTTGGGCAAGTTACTTAATGTCCTTGTGCCTTAGTTGCTTCATCTGTAAAATGGAGATAATGATAGTAATAATGATGGTAATAATAATAATATCTACTTCATTGGGGATCTTTTGAGGACTAAATAAGTTGATGAGAAAATACTAGAAGCTCCATAAGTTTGGTGTTTGTTTTGGGCGGAGAGTTGGTTTTTTGTTGTTGTTGTTGTTACTGTCTTAGAGAGGGAAAGCAGAAAAATTGGAATATTGATTTTTTTGATCTATGCTGTATTTTCAGTATGCAGACCTAAATCGTCATGTGGACGCGTTGAATGCATGGAGAAATGCTACTGTGTTGAAACCAGCGCACAGTTTGGCTTGGAACAACATGATTATACTCCTTGATAATACAGGTACAGAAAGGGGAGTTAAGCAAATCAGAGGAAATTGCTCCACAGTACAGCACTATTGAATAATTAGGAAATAAAGATTATTGTGCTTTTTCCCCCCATGAGTTTCAAAAAAAATAAATATCAAGTTAAATATTTTATATTACAGAAATGTCTGTTCTAGAAAATGGAGTTTCCACTGACATTAGAATATGAGTGTTTGGGAAAAATGACATTTTGCTCAGAACTGATGTTAAAGAATGGGGGAGGATGTGCGATGATACTGGTTTCCTCTGGAGCCTGTTATCTTGCAGTGGCCACCATCAAGGATGCTGGAGGTACACAGAGTGAGCAGTGATACTCTGAGCTTATGGAGAGGATAGTGCTAGATCCGTGCTCCGAAGTTTACGCACTGTACTCAAAGGAGATGCCCTCGAGTCCACACGCAGAGCCATGGGTTCTTAGATACAATGCCAGTAGACGTGAGGATCTGGCTTCTTAACCCATAGCAGACTAGATTCAGCCAATTAGGAGTTACTCTGCTCCCCTTGTTTTAAAAATCTAAGCATCCCTTAAGAAATCATAGTGTTAATTTGGTAGAATTTAAAGCTATAAGCCGTCTAAGCGTATGGAACAGAGTTATACACTTGTTTCTAAGGAAAGTGCAGAATGTATACTTCAATACAATGAGTTTTAAGTTATTAAAGTGTTACTGTGAGGCTTTTATTTTGCAGGCTATTTTTCTTTGGCTTGAGTATAACTGGTATCTGGGGACAAATTAAGATTATGTTTTATATGCTTTTATGGAATTTAATCAAAAGCTGTTTATATACAGTATTATGTCAGAATTGTGCTGAATTGTGGTTTTGCTGCTGGTGGGGTCATTTGCGTGTGTGTGTGTGTGTGTATTACACATTTACGCAGATTTTCTTAAGTAGTTGATTTATAATCATTGTGTGCTATGCACATAAGCCGTGTTAATTATAGAGAGAGACTGAAACACGAGCACAGCATTGACATGTTTTTTATTTTTTCACTTTTTACTCCCAGGTAATTTAGCCCAAGCTGAAGCAGTTGGAAGAGAGGCACTGGAATTAATACCTAATGATCACTCTCTTATGTTCTCGTTGGCAAACGTGCTGGGGAAATCCCAGAAATACAAGGTGAGTAAACTGCAGGCCATGATTTCTAGCAATTTAAGCCAGCATCCAACAGAAGCCATGAATGTCACTTCTGCCCAGTTAAATTCGGAATTAGGCCAGAACAGTGGCAGTGGTGCACCATGTGGCTTGGTCAGTTGGTTTCCTGGAGAAGTTGCCCAAAAGATGGATGTACAGGGTCAAACCTCGTGTCCTTTCTGGGATGGAGAGAGGAGCCCAGGGAAGGGGCAGGAACAGGAAGAGAGCTGCGGGGCGGTCGGCCTCACGTGCTGTGCAGGCCGGTAGGGGAAGACGATGTAGTCCCAGAGCATGCTCCAGCTCCGCCCCAGCACAGAGGAGCTTGACTCTGTCCCTAGTACTTGGGCTGGAGCGCTGGGCTTTATTTGTGGGTGCCGTCTTCTGCACAGAACGAGTAACTGGCCCATGATTCTTGCTGCTTTCTAGTTTTTCATCTAAGTTATTGGTCGTGGTCAAGGCCCTCACGGTTTCTGACCAAAGGAACCTACAAGATATTAAATCTGTGCTCCAGCTGGGCTCCCAGGATGGGTCAGGAGTAGGCTGGGCATAACTCCTTGTGTGTTGAAGGGGACTTAGGGTTCCTAATACCAGTGATTTCAAACTTTAATTTGTGTATCAGAATCACCGAGAGAGGGCCGGCCCGGTGGCGCACTGCTACAGTGCGCCACTTGGGAGCGTGGCGGCACTCCCGCCGAGGGTTCGGATCCCACATACAGACCGGTTCCCGCTCACTGGCTGAGCGAGGGGTGGGCGCAGCACTGAGGGTTGCGATCCCGTTGCCGGTCCCGGTCCGGTACGGGCACGACACTGAGGGTTGCGATCCGTTGCCGGACACGAAAAAAGACAAAAAGGAAAAAAAAAAAAAAAGAATCACCGAGAGAGCTTGTTAAAACATAGATGCCCAGATTCCTCCCCATGAGAAATCCTCCCAGTGGTTGGAGTAAGGACAGGGATATGCGTGTTTAACTAGCATCCCAGATGTTGCAGAAAACTCACTTGCAGAAGCAGGGCCTTAGTCCTTTTGCAAGAGAAATATTTCATTTCAGAGTCAGGCTGTGTGTTATTTTGATTACTCTTGAGGCTACAGATGGACACTGGGCTTTAAGGTACTAATTAATATTTGTCTGATGTTATTTACTTCTGTTCTATACATGTCATTATTGGTATAATTTTCTATAACAATAGTAAGATATTTCATGCATTTCTCTCATTTTTGAATGTCACTCTACATTTCAGCATTTCTAGATTTTACATTTCTAGCTTGGTTTTTTAGATTTCAGATTTCTAGATTCTAGCTTCACTTTGCATTTTAGCATTTCTGGATTTTCTCCAGAGATGGCTTTTTGAGGGGTTTAATTTTATTTTTTTATAGATCTACATGTGTCAGGGGGAAGGAGGTGAGGTTTATGGGTTTCTCTCCTAGTGACCTTTCCAGTCACCTGTCAGCCTGGGACAGGTCAGCAGGCTCAGTTCTCCTATGACCCAGCTACATTGAGTCTTCAAGATGCAGTTTGTATAATCATTGTATTGATTTTTCTATCATCCCATGGTCTGTAAACTGGAATTTCTATTTAGGGACAGAACCCAGGGTTTGTTTGGCTTCCAGTTCATGTCATTCTTTTCTTTTCCAGATAAGGTAGAAAATACTCCATAAAGCAGAATGGAGAAATCAGTTTCCCATTTCTCTACACATTTTGCATCCTAACAGTTGAGGCCAGGGCACTGAGCCTAAGATAAGGACACAGAAGAAGAAATCTGAAATAAGGAACTCACTGTAAGCTCTTCAGGAGCCACCAAGTGGGGGGGGGGGGGACAT
>NW_007726892.1:316216-336611 GCF_000696425.1 Galeopterus variegatus
CAGGGGGGGGGGGGGGGACATGAGTGACTCCGGGAGCCATGGAGTCAGCCAGTGAACGAGCACTGAATGTAGTGTTTCAATTAAGGATTTGGAATTGTGGGAAGCTGTTTACATTTTTCTCTTGTAATGCAAAAGTGATGCCTGCCTCCACTGGCCAGCGGCGTCCTGGTTCCGTTTGTTTCAGGACGTGGTGAAGCAGCCGTCCCCTTGCAGAGCACTGGGTAGAGGTGCTCAGGAGAAAAGGGGATGTGGTGACTTAAGGATGGAATAGACAGACCTGCAAGCTCAACCACCATCCCGGCAGGACAGGTGTCTGCCATCCAGACAACTCACTTTTCACCTGTGCAGCACTTGCTGTTTTATGTTATTGTTAACTTGCTAACTCCCCTTAGGGAGCCTAAAGGCTTCTTGAGGTTGGGGCCGAGTCCCTAGCCCTCTTTTTATGTCTCCATTGCTGTCCAGCATGCCAATGGCCCAGTTGAGAAATGACTGAATGCATCTCTCATCTGGCCCTGAGACGTTCAGGCTTCCAGAACCTGTTTTGAGACTTGGATGTGCAGAGTGAGCATTCTCACTGTATCCTCGTGGTCCTAGGGCACGTCTTTATCCAAGCAGCCCTTCTACTGAGCAGCGGTCACTTACTGCTCCTGGCCCCAGTTTGTTCACCTGTAACATGGAGATAGTGATCCACCCGACCTCCTGACAAGGTCGTATGAAAAAACACACAGGAACATGATTTGCAACTATTAAATGGTAAATGTATGTATAATAATAACTTCAGTTTAGTGATCATTAAATGAATCTCTCAGGATCATTAAAACCCATTAGAATTTATATTACTTCTTGCCATTTAATTTCTAAGTAGGGGCTAATGTGAGCAAATATTCAAGAGTGATGTTTCCCAGTGCCTGAGGCATTGCCTTCCGTGCTGACTTCTCTTTCTTTATTGCTGATTCCACTGCCCTGTCATTTAAGAGCCAGTTATGTCTGTGGAGCAGTTTACCAAATGCCAGACACTTATGCCACATGTTAACACATATTTTTGCCACATCTGAATACTACCTGACTCATTTACTTGATTTTTTTCTTTAAATAGATTTTTTTTTTAATTTTGTGGCGGTGGGCCAGTACAGGGATCGAACCCTTGTACTTGGTGTTATAACACCACACTCTAACCAACTGAGCTAACCGGCCAGCCCCAAAATAGATTTTTAACACAGATAAATGTATTTAGAGTAGAAATATCATATCATTCCCATAAATATAAGTTAACTGAAAATGAAATAATTTTACTAAGTCCCAGGAAGATACTATTGCTGGCCAAGGCTCTGATCCTGAGGGTAGCTTCAAAGGGAGATTGACGGGAGTTAGAGGTTGTGGCCCACAGACCACCACCAAGTGCAGACTTCAGCCCAGCTGAATCGGAAGGAAGGAAGGGAGGTGCTCGGTCCTAAACCTTTGTCAAATAGATTGTGTAATATATTTCAGAAAATAATTTATTATTTTCCCTTTCCGTTGATGAAAATATATCACTGATTTTAAACATGAGGTTTTTTTGTTCATTGGTGGAAGTCAGTTCAGTGGCTGTGTCTTTAAGCATCCAGACCCCTTCACAGAAGATCAGCTTATAAACAGTTCACTGCTTTCCTGAACAGGGCCATTAAGAAGCCTGGTTCAATAGCTGAGTGTTCCATGGGCTTTGAATACCTGTTGCCGTCGTGTGTCCCCAGGCTGCCCCACTGGTACCTGCCATGGAGTGTGTCCAGCCCACACTCACTTCCCCACAACCAGCCCTTCCTGCTGACACTCCCTCTCTTGTCCATGAGCCATCATGTTTCCATCTCCCAGACTTGGAAATGACTCATTTTTCCTCCCCTGTTGTCTCTCTTTTCCAGTGCTTTCTTCTATTCTCCCTCATACCCATTACCCCCCACCCGGCCTCCTCATTCCCCTGTGGGGTCAGGCCCTGCCTTGCCAAGAGCAGCAGCCCCTGACGTGGTTTAGCATCACTCTGAAGCCCACACCCCTCCCTGCCAACAGCACTGTGTCCTCCAAACCCACAGATGCCCCCAGTGTCCTGCGTGATGTCCTTCCTCACAGGTGTTTGAGGAGTTAGATGAATGAAGAAAGAAAGGCATCCAGCATCCCCTAGAAACCTCCTAACTTGCTCTTTACCCCTGAACCAGCTCTCTCTAGTTAACACTACTTCATTTGCAGGTAGGGGAGCATTTTTGGGTAGATTTAGGGCCCCTGGCCTTCCTATTTTTCAAGCTTTAGGTTTTAAATGGAAATGTTTGAAAATGATCAGAAATAGCACAGTTGTTAGAAACCACTATAAAACTACATAACCCATTCACAGTTAAGATTTTTGGACCACAGCATGTCGATGTGTAGGATGCTCAGTCATGCGAATGTTTTTTCTCCAAATCTGTTCCCCACTAACTCAAGCTTCTCATCACAAAAGTCACAAAGCCTCAATAGGTGCTCTTCTGCCCATATAGAAAGTTAGTTTTACTTATAAAGTAATTATAGCAATCAAAGGTTTATTATTCCAATAATTAGGTTTAGTGTATTAGATCTTGTTGTTAGAGCCCTTACTTCCCACTGGCAACAATCAAGCTATTCCTTCATCAAACGTATAGGGAAATCTTTATTGAAAATACATGGCTGGAGCCGGCCCGGTGGCACACTGCTACAGTGCGCTGCTTGGGAGCGAGGCGGCGCTCCCACCGAGGGTTAGGATCCCACATACAGACCAGTTCCCGCTCACTGGCTGAGCGAGGTGCGGGCGCAACACCGAGGGTTGCGATCCCGTTGCCGGTCCCGGTCCGGTACGGGCGTGACACTGAGGGTTGCGATCCGTTGCCGGTCACGAAAAAAAAGACAAAAAGGAAAAAAAAAAAACTACATAATCCATTTTTAAATTAATTAATCAATTTATTTGTTTATGTTTGCATCCTACCTGATGTGGCAGGAAAATCTTGGACCTCTTGAAGGAGTTTCAGCTACTGAAATTCAGGATGTGGATGCTGACTCTGAACTGATATCCTGTGTGTTATCTTGACATCTTTATTTAGTCCCTCTTGGATGACATTTCTAAAATATAAATTTTTCTCTGCCAGCCCTGTCTGAATTGTAGTGGTTTCAGAGATGTTCACCCAAATTCCCAGCTTGTTTCTCAGGAGCACTGCAGGCCATCACAGGGCAAAGGAACTCGTGGTCTTGTACATTGTAAAATGCATAGTAGATGTGAGAAGCCCACCTGGAAAAAGTTGTATGGGACACAGATAGCAGTAGCATAAACTATCCCCAATCCAATAACTTTGGTTGTTTTAAGTTGCGCATTTGTGCTAATTAAAGCACGCTTGGCCTTAGGAACCTCGTGTAGGAGGAGTGAATAGCAGCCCTGGGGCTGTGTCAGTAAGAACAGATAGAGCTCCTGTATTTCTCGACATTATGGCAGAAGGGTACCGCCAGGCAGCAGTGGTCCAGCAGTGATCAGGTAGGAGAACACTTTGCCCTTGCTTCTTAGTGATTGGACTGGATATGAGCACTATTGGAGGAAATGTGGGTCTATACAGGAATCAATTCGTGCCCATCAGGGGCATTTGCACAGTCCTGTACGATACTGTGGCAGCTGATGACAGGTGGTTGTTTCTTCCTCACTCTCTCTGCTTATTCTTTCCAGCTGAATGGGCTGCTTCTGGGTTGCTGAGGGAATCGTGGGTTCTTGGGGCAGATTAAATAGGCCCCAGCTCCTGCCTTGAGAGTCCTGGAAGTGAGTTCCTTGATGCTGGCTGAAAACAGCACTTCCACGGGTGTCCTCAGCAGCCCGGCCCTTTCCTGTTCTGTTGACCTTCTCTTGTCCTCCACTGCCCCCTGAACCGAGCCACTTACTGGAAGCTACAGAACTCCGGCCATTTCAGGGAGGCCAGTGGTGGAGCTCAAGAGCATCTTTGTCCCCTCTCTGTGGTCACTGTTGCTTTCCACTGCCTTTGTCCCCCTACGTCTGCCCTGGTCCCCTCTGCTTCTTTGCTAGCTCTTCAGAGCCTCTTCTCAGCAGAGCATGGCCTCGCTGGGCCTTCCAAGTGTCTCTGGAAGGATGCGGTGGTACAAGACAAGGATATTAAAAGCTTGCAAACCATAGGGGATAAAACTGAATTGCTTTTGCTTCATGTACAATACCTTCTTTTTTACGTATTTCATTTTTTAGGAGTCTGAAGCTTTATTCCTCAAGGCAATTAAGGCAAATCCAAATGCTGCAAGTTACCATGGTAATTTGGGTAAGAGAAATTTTCAATTTGAATCATATTGACATTGTATGTAATTATAATGAAATGGGCATATTTCTCTAAAACCAATGTTGGGAGAGTAGTCTTTTTCAAAGCCTGCCTGTATTGTCCTTCATAATCTGGTTTTAAAATGTGGTTTTATTATTGTGTTAGAAAGGTACTAAATGACAGTCTTTTAAAAATCTTAATTGCATGACACCCCCAAACCCAAATTACCCACTCATTTCATCGCTTTCTTATGATTAAAACTTCGGTTTCCCTTCTTCATGGGAAGGACCCTGGAACGTTAAGCTGAGAAGTACTTTGGAAGTCTGTCTGTCTGTCTCCTTTTTTCTCCTTCCAGGGCGGACCTTGCCCTTGCAGCCCGGTCTTCTCTGCTTTCTAATGCTCCCTTATGCCTTGGCTAACAATGTATTACTAATCATTTATTCCCCAGAATTCATTTCTCCCATTTCTACATCTCCACAGTTAAGATTTTTGGACCACAGCATGTCGATGTGTAGGATGCTCAGTCATGCGAATGTTTTTTCTCCAAATCTGTTCCCCACTAACTCAAGCTTCTCATCACAAAAGTCACAAAGCCTCAATAGGTGCTCTTCTGCCCATATAGAAAGTTAGTTTTACTTATAAAGTAATTATAGCAATCAAAGGTTTATTATTCCAATAATTAGGTTTAGTGTATTAGATCTTGTTGTTAGAGCCCTTACTTCCCACTGGCAACAATCAAGCTATTCCTTCATCAAACGTATAGGGAAATCTTTATTGAAAATACATGGCTGGAGCCGGCCCGGTGGCACACTGCTACAGTGCGCTGCTTGGGAGCGAGGCGGCGCTCCCACCGAGGGTTAGGATCCCACATACAGACCAGTTCCCGCTCACTGGCTGAGCGAGGTGCGGGCGCAACACCGAGGGTTGCGATCCCGTTGCCGGTCCCGGTCCGGTACGGGCGTGACACTGAGGGTTGCGATCCATTGCCGGTCACGAAAAAAGACAAAAAGGAAAAAAAAAAAAGAAAATACATGGCTGGAGTTCTACAGTGTCAGAGCTCTAAGCAGTGCCCAGAGCACTCTTCTTTTTATTTCTTTACGTAATAATGTTGCTGTAGGCAGATGTATCATATCTAGTGAGATGAAGAGCCCTAGGAGTAACTGGCAGTGGTTAAATGATAATCACCAGGGAGTGTGATTACAATAAATAAAATTCGCAGTACAAACAATATTTTTTTAAACCATGATTTTGAAAACTGTTTGCAAAGGTTCTGTAATATTTCTTTGTGCAAGCGGTTAGGAATGCCACAAGTTATTCAGAAGCATTTCCAATGAAAGTCATCTCCTGCTGTTTCAGCTGTGCTTTATCATCGCTGGGGACATCTAGACTTGGCCAAGAAACACTATGAAATCTCCTTGCAGCTTGACCCCACAGCATCAGGAACTAAGGAGAATTATGGTCTTCTGAGAAGAAAGCTGGAACAAGTGCAAAAGAAGGATGTCTGAGCCTGTTCCTTCGTTGTTTGAGTTTGTGCGTGTGGGTGCATGGGGCATATCACTGCTATTATGTGGTTACATTTAACCATTTAAAAGTCTTAGACATGTTTATTGGGGTTTCTTTCTATGAAAACAAAGACATGCAAAAAGATTACAGCACCAGCAATATACTCTTAAATGCTTGATATGATTTTTGCATTGAAATTGTATTTTTTCAGACAATTCACATGTAATTCTAAAATTCCAAAAATGAAGTCTTTTTTAATTAAACGGAAAAAGAGAAAAAATTATCTTGAACAACTTTTAGTAGAATTAAGCCTGCATTTGGGATATAAGCCTTGTATATGGAATAGCACTATTAAACCTCAAGTGTGACTGAGAAATGATGGACTCACTCCTACAATTTATATAAATATCAAATGTGTCTGTATATTAGCATTTTTATTTAATGACAAGAGCAAATTAAGATTTTTGTTTTTTAATCTCTTGTTTAAAACGATATATTATGAGCCGCAATTGTAAGAAATATTTATTTGTATTTTTATGTTTCGAATAGGTCAAATAAATTAGTTTAAAACCAGTCAGCATTTCTTTTCTGTCTCCAACTTCAATTCCTTTTACAACTGTTATGGCACTTGCTGGATTCAGGTGGATTCTTTAGATTCTGCAACTTGTGCAGTTTAAATACACAGGGGATTATGTAATATTCTACATAAACTGTCACTATCAATACAAAATTCAAGCCATGCTTCAGGCAAAAACAGGCAGCCTGACATCTTTATTTTCATTACGTCCAGTGTTAAGAGAGCAACATGTCTATGTAAGTTGCTTTTTTCTGTTTTTAACTATAAAGCAATTTTCCAGTTTGCTTAATGGAACTATAGACATTAGTCTATCCAGAAAATGAGAGAAGTAAATTTTCTCTCAAACGGAGTTGCATTTGGGGACTTCGTGGTATTTTTAAGAATCAGATTTTTTCCTGTTTTATTTGACCCAAAATAATCATGTTCGTTTATTTTGTTTTGTTCTTCTTTATATGTTGTTGACCTAGTGATTTACACAACTTCTGTAATTTCTTATGCAGTAAAAGTATTACACAAACTGGCATGAAAATATCGTATTGCCTTCTTTTTTTTTGACTGGTAAGGGGATCGCAACCCTCGGCATGTCGTGGTCCGCACCACGCTCAGCCAGTGAGCGCACCGGCCATCCCTATATAGGATCCAAACCCGCAGCCTCGGCACTGCCAGCGCCGCACTCTCCCGAGTGAGCCACGGGGCTGGTCCTCGTATTGCCTTCCTAATAGATGATTTTCAAGGTAGTGAACTTTGTGTCCTCCTTTCCCTTCAAATGAAATCAAAGTGACCAAATCATTTTTTCTAGTATGTGGCCTCTGTTTGGTTTGGGGGACCATTTAATAGAATTGCGCTATAGAGTTATCCAGGTTCAGAGAATGGGGTGAATAGACCCACGCTGAGATGAATTTGGTCCTCTACATTTCACTTTTTGGGGGGCAGATCTGTGTAGTTATAAATCAGTAATTATAACTTCTGATGGTTGAGATACGTCAGAAAAGAAAGGTTTGTGCTTCAAGCATTTCTTAAATGGTCCCAAAACAGCAGGAATATTTTATAGCTCTCTCAGGGTCAGGGCCTGTTTTATTCTTATTTATGTTTCTATAATGCTAAGTTTGGCATGTAATAGATACACTATATACTTAGTTGATTTTTTTTTTTATAGCAGATTTCTGTTTTTGAAACAGTACTTGTCTTTGGAGTAAAGAAAATACAATATTTCTTGTAAAAGCCCCTTCTGGATCCATTTTTTCCCTACCGATACTAAAACTTTAGTGTTAAATCAAGACGTGCAAGTCTGGACCCCCGCCTGCAGAAGGAATTCCCCTGTCTTTCACTGTTCATCTCTCAGCGTTTCCATTGCAGCTGTTTTCTTTCCATGGAAAACAGTCCTTAATTTGATTGATATTTCAGGAAGCCTTTTATCCCCACAGATTTTGGAAGTGTCCCATGCCAGCTCTCTTCTCTTCCTTTTCCATCTTGAGGCAGCCACTGTCTTTGTTTCCTGAGTTTTCTTCCTAACAAGACTGAAGTGGATGCTGTCTCCCAGTTCCCCTCTTATTTGGTGTCCTTTATTTTAATATTTTTATTGCTAATAACAATTGGGGGGGGTGTCAAAACAAACATGGGGAAGTGACAAATTTGGGAAATCTAATCACCATCCCTCACGTCTTGATAGCATCATCAGATCTGGAAAGATGTTTGGGTTGGTTGGTTTAGCAGGTTCCTGCTGTATTTCTTCCCTCTTCTTTACTTGTTCAGATCTTTTACATATTTATTTGTTTAGGCAGCCAGCTGGTTCTGGGGATCCGAACCCTTGACCTTGGTGTTACAAAGCTGTGCTCTAAACAACTGAGCCAACCAGCCAGCCCCAGATTTTTTTTAATTTAGATGCAGGCTTACATTTGTTTCTTTCAAATTTCATCTTGTCAAACATAGCCTACCATGCCTTGACCAGGCTCAGTGGGGTTCTGATTCTATCATATTTCTTAAGAATCCTCTTTATATTTTATTTTGAGTTACTGACTTAAAGTAGCATACAGAACAGAAGACTGAGCTTCTGCACCAAAGCTTTGGACATCTATGTCCATGTTCACATCCAGCCAGCTTGGGCTTTGGGGTGAAAAAGTCCAGATTTGGGCCTTGGCTCTCCCACTGGGACATCATAGGCAAGTCATTAGCATTGTTTATGTCCCAGTTTCTTGTGTGTAAAATGGGGATAATAAGACCTTCTCAGTGATAAGGTGGAAAAGCTCTCTGCCCATTAGACCCTCGATGAATGATAGGTTTGGAGCAGACAGATCTGGCTTTAAATACATACATTTATTCCCTCATTCACTCAACAAACTCTAAGTGCCTATGATGTGCCAGATACTATCTTAGGCCCTGGGAATATAAGGGAGAGTGGAAAGGAACCTTGTCCTCAGCAGTGGACAGTTCAGTGAGAGACAGTAATTACCAAATAGTCGTAAAATTAGTAACTGAAAAGAGGGAGGCCTGATCTAACCTGAAGAGTCAGGAAAAGGTTCCCTGAGAAGGTGACTTCTGAACTGAGATTGGATAGGCAGAGAGGAAAAAGGTCACTCTAAGCCAGTTGTTCCCAGGAGAGATTTTTCCCTCCAGGAGGCATGTGGCAAGGCCTGGAGATTTTGGTTGTTAACTTATAGGTAGGGGGACATTAGAGGGGATGCTGCTATAAAGTGCATGGAACACCCCCCGCCACACACACCCCCAAAATTATCTACCCCAAACATCAGTAGCACCAAGGTTGAGAAAACCTGGACTACGCAGAAGCAGCAGCATGTGCAAAGGCCCTGTGGTGAGAATGCCAAAGAATTTGGTGAGCAAAGTCCAAGGAGGAGGGAGAGGAGCACTTGGCAAGGCAGGCAAAGGTGGCTAGAGCTGGCTTATGCCGGGGCTGGCAGACCAAGCCGTCTTTATCTTAGACCATGGAAGGACCCAAAGTAGGGGAGTGACATGATCAGATTCATGTTTTGACAGGATCACTTTGGCTTCTGGTGGGGAAAGAACTGCAGAGGCAAAGAGGACGTGAGCAGAGCAACAAAGAGACCATTCCAGGCATCCAGCATCGGAAGGTGCCTGGTGTAGCCAAGGGGCAGTGGGGTTGGAGAAACACAGACCGGGAGAGGAGAACTGTTTAGGAGTGCATTGGTGATGGGTAGGAGGTGAGTAGTGAGGGGCTGTGAGGTGTCAAAGTCTTCATATAGTTCAGCACAGACCTACAGAAGTCACTGAGAGGGAGAGAGATTTCCTGAGAAGAAAGGAACGGATGGGATCCAAAACCATGTGGCGTTAAGCGCTGGAAAAGAAGAAATAAAGCCCCTGTCTGTTACGAGGTCCCAATGGGAACAGATGTAGACTCCTCTGTACATTTGTACAGTTGGCCAAGCCCCAGCCACAGCATTCAGTAGTTGTTGTACAAGAATTCCAACCTTTCTGATCCTCGATTTCTTCATACACAAAAATGCAGGTAAAAATGCCTAAGCTGCAAGGTTGTTGTGAAGGTTGAAGTTAATATAACCAAAAGTCTACAGCTGCACTCTCCAGTGAGGTAGCCACTCGCCACACGTGGCTTGTGAGCACTTGAAACATGGCCAGTCCAATCTGAGATGTGCTATAAGCATTTTTATATTTATTACATGTTGAAATGATAATATTTTAGATATATTGGGTTAAATAAAATACATTATTACAACCAAATTCCTGTTTCTTTTTACTTTCTAATGGTGGCTAATAAATTTAAAATTACATCTGCAGCTTGCATTTATAGCTCACTTTATATTTCTTATATAAAAGCAGCACTGTCTAGAACATAGTAAGATCTGAAAATATAACACCAAGGTCAACATTCAGATCCCCACACTGGCCAGCTGCCCCCATTCCCCTCCCCCCCCAAAATATATATACATATATGGTACCTACCTAGCAATCTAATTCATTTTTTTAAAGATCATTTATTGCATCTAATTATTGAAGTTTTTTTTTTAATTACTGATATCCACAAGGTCTGTATTTCTCATCTCTGTCCCTAAGGCTTTCCTACATGGACTGGTCAGATGCCCTCTGAAAACTGGGTTCAGCATGCCGGGCAAGATTACATGATCAGCAAATAGCCATTGCTAATGAGACAGAATCTTCCTTATACACTAATTAGAGCTAATAAATGTTGAAAGAATGGCAATTAGAAAATCTTTTTCTTTTTTGTTTTTTGCTTTTGTTTGTTGTTTGTTTTTGTCCTCAATGAACTAGTTGATACAGGCAAAGATCGGCAATGGATAAAACCACTAGATGAAAGGCTGATGGGAACTTCACACTGGAGAGACCAGGCCAATTTTAGCACAAATAAGAGCGGGACACCAGAATACCATGTGTCTCCCACTGTGATGCTACATAAGGCCACTCGAGAAGTATCCTTGCCAAAAATGAATAGTTTGACCCGCATTGAGGCAAAATTTACCTTCTTTGATTCCTAATTTTAAATAAAAAACTGAAAAATTACATTTTTTGAGACCATTAGTAAACTTAAATTTGTTGTGATAATGGTATTATGTAAGAATATGTGCATATTTTTAAGATAGAAATACGTAGTTCTGTAGAGATGAAATGATATGAGTTCTGGAATTTGCAACAACAAAAAGAGAAAAAGGAAGGGATGGGAGAGAAGAGGGAAGGAAGGATGGAAAGACAGACGTCTGCTTATCTTTCCTGCTAAAATTCTTGCAAAGTAACCCCTTTCATATTGTCCAGAGATAAGTCAATTTTTGTTTTTTGGGTATATATTTTAAATATCTTTGTTTTGTTTTTTTATTCCTTTTGTTTGTTTCTTTTATTTGTTTATATTTTTAATCTTTTTTTTTAAAACAACTTTAACAGTGAACTTTCTGCTTTTATGGCATGTCTTAGGTGCCTCCCCATCTTTTTCCTCCCTGGATTCACAGTCCTAATTGCATTTTTGAGAGCTGAAAGCCTCCCTATCGTCTTGTGTTTATTTAACTTCTGGAAATATTCATTTCTAAAGCTTTGGATCTGAGTCTAATTACTCCTGTGTTGCCATTTTTCTGTTTTGCTTTCACAAATTATCTGTATAGCCACTTTCTCCCATAGTTGCTATTATTTTCACTTTACCAGACAACTTCTAATTGTTTATTAGAAATAGGTTGTTCCAGTTATCTACTGCCCCAAAATTTAGTGGCTTAAAATAACAATAATTTATTTTGCTCATTGTGGTGGTTAATTTTATATGACAACTTGACTGGGCCCCAGGGTTCCCAGATATTTGCTCAAACATCATTACCCTGACTAATACAAGGGTACTTCAAAAAGTTGATAGAAAAATGAGATTAAAACATAATACAAATCCTTCCATGAACTTTGAAGTACCCTTGTACACTCATGTATCTGCAAGTTGGGCCAGATTGGTCCCCAATAGCTCCTCTCTTTCTCCATACAATGCCAGCTGGGGTGGCACAAAGGCTGGGACCTGGAATCATCTGAAGTCCTGCTCACATGAAGTCAGCAATTGATGCTGGCTATTGGCCATTACTTCGCTGGAGCCTGAGACCTGGAATACCAACACCTGGCCTCTCCTGTGGACACTTGGGCCTCCTCACACCATGGTGGCTGAATTCCAAGAGGATCAAGCAGAAGCTATATCCTCCTTTCTGACTGGCTTCAGCAGTTACAGAGTGTCTTCTGCCATAGTCACAGGCCCATTCGGATTCAAGAGGAGGGAAGATAGACCTCACTTCTCCATGGGAGTTGTGTCAACCTCACATTGTAAGAAGATCATGTGGAATGGGAAATCTTGTTATGGCCATCTTGGAAACAGTTTCCCATGCAGGTCTACGGTAACGTTTACCTTCTACTTCTAGACTAGTCTTTGGGAATTGAAGTTGTCAGTAAGCCACGTCAGAATCATGGCAGAGGCTCTGCCAAACACAATGTCCAGCAGGTGTGCACATCACTGAAGCATCCCTTCGCTCACTCTATATTGCATTGGTGCAAATTTTGTGATATGTATTTTGAGATACATCATTCATTTTCCCCAACTGACCAAGCAGAAAGTACTAAACTCTGATAATATCAAAGATCTCCATTTCTCTTTTTATTCTCCTCTGGTTAGCTCCCACCTCTAGAGGCAAAATTTTCCACACAGTTGTCTGTCTTTTGGACTCCTGTGTGTTCCTCCCTCAGAGGTCTCTCTTTTAAACAGGGTATAGCGTTTCAAGGCCAAAGTCTGTCTTTCCTCACATCCTATCCTATTCTGGATTGATATCAGAGGCAGAGATTAGGGTGATGCTGCTACAAGTCCAGGATCATCAGGAGCCACCAAAAGCCAGAAGAGACAAGGAAGGGTTCTCCCTTAGAGCCTTCTGTATTAGTCTACTCTTGCTTGTAACAAAATACCTGGAACTGGGTGATTTATAAAGAAAATGAAATTTATTTGCTTACAGTTTCTGAGGCTCGAAGGTCCAAAGTCCAGGGAACACATCCAGTGAGGGTCTTGGTGGTGATGACAGTGATGGCAGGGTGTCACATGGCGAAATGGCGGAGCAGAGAGAGCAGAGACGAACCTCCTCACTCACTCTCTTTTTAAAGCTGTCCAAACCAGGCCCAAGACCACCATTTTTAATCCACTCTCTACCACATGGTCCTACAATCTAGTCACCTCTTCAAAGCCCCACCTTTCAATTATCATAACAGGATTTCTACCCTCTTAACACTGTCACAGTGGGGGTCAAGTTTTGGGGAGACACTGAATCCAAGCACCTTCCAGTGGAGTGTGGCCCTGCTGACACCTTGACTTCAGACTTGTGGCCCCCAGAACTATGGGAGACTACACTTCTGTTGTTTTAAGCCACCCAGTTCGTGGTACCTTGTTTTGGCAACCCTAGCAAACTAACACAGCAAGTAACTTCATCTTTCAGCATCTCAGCTTCCTCATCTGTAAAGTGGGGAATAAGACTGCCTTTCTTACAGAATTACTGGGAGGTTTAAATGAGAAAAGATACATAAGCCTTGAACTGGTGCTTGGCATATAATAACACACAATAAATAATTGAAGAGAGGAAAATCGTCACTTTCTTGTTTTTATCCTATAATTAAATGATCCAGAAATAATCTCAGATTTATATTTTGATCACTTCCTCTCTAATTAGTTCAAGTACTTTTAATACTTTATTAAAACTGCCCTGAGTGTCCTACATTTCCAATTATTTTATTTTTAAATATGTGGCATTTCTCAAGGACCAATAAAGCTTTCTGCTCCCCACTTGTCATAAAAGTTCGAGATTTTAATTGCACTTTTATCCATCTTTAAAAACAATTTTGCCTTAGCAGTTAAATTTCCATAGCCTTAATTGTGATGGCTAGACCTGAGATCTGTCTTGAATATCCAAACTGCTAATTTCTAGAACCTTCTGATAAAGTATGAGGCATCTTCAAAAAGTTCATGGAAGGACGCTTATTATCTTTAATTCTGTTTTTCCACGAACTTTTGAACTACCCTCCTATTAGGATGATAGTGTCAACAGTACTGGCCTGGGCAACTGCAGACCTGAGCAGACAAGGCAATAGGGCAGAAGGAAAATGGGATCTGGTTTATGATATCTATCCTAGGATCAACTTCACCAGCGTGAGTCTTATTTTGTTTTTCTTAAGCTCCAACAATCCAATTAGATAGAAACAATTCCAACCTGCCATTATTTACCTGGAACCTGGGATGTCACTTAATTATTCCACACCTCAACGGCTTCTAATAAAAATAATGGTGATGTCATCACTTTTAATTTCTCCTCTATGAAATAGGAGGGTTGGACTTAAACAGCAGCCTTCAAAGGGTTAGATGTTTAACCCTTTTTTGAAAAAATGAAATCACATACAGAAGTCACTGGAAAAAGTTATATAAATTAGCTTCTCTGCATGTGTATAGAAATCCTCATAAAAATCTACTGTGAAATATAAGAATGTTTGAAATTCCAACACCTTTATGGAAATATAATATTTTGAAGGTTCCTAGCCCTGATATGGCCTGGTCTTGTGAAGATTACCTCAGACTGAAAAGGTCAGTTTCTGCCCTGCTGTCCATCAGGCTGGGGTAGCACAGACTGAAACAGCTGCAGAGGGAACAGGAAACAGCATTTCTCCCAAACACATGGATGTTGTAACGGGTCAAATAACCCCCTTCTTTGGGTGGTTGCTGCTTTCTTAGTCACTGAGAAGCCTCATTCTGGAAAAGCATTGACTATCAGAAACGTTGCTGTTTGAAATCATCAGTAAGAATGAACATGCCACACTTGCCTAGAGGATCCAAGTCCCCTTGAAATAAGCAGCCTTCATTTCCAGCCCAGGTGAAGAGCTTCCCGTAAAGGTTTCTGGATGCACCACCCATCTGCATCTACCATAACTCTGTAGTCTCCACAGACAGGACCCTACGCCTGCTCTGCAGCCCAGACGTGACGTTGGCCCTTTGCACCAACCCCACTTGTCATGAGCCTCAAAACACTGTTTCCTTTAAGTTTCACTGAGGCTGGCCGGTTAGCTCATTCAGTTAGACCATAGTGTTGATAACACCAAGGTCAAGGGTTCAGATCCCCATGACAGCCAGCTGCCCCCCAAAAATTAAATAAATAAATTTCACCTAAACTCCATCTTTCTCCAAATCTCTTTAGCTTTTCTTTGTTTGCTGAGGCAACCCTGGCTTCCTCTGTTCTTAGTCTCCCTTCTTTGCGACGAGACAGTAAATCTGACTTTGTCCAACTATGGTTTTGTACTTGGCGGTCTTTGGGCTAAGACAGGCCACATGCCAGTCAAATGACCTTGGTCAGGCCACCTAACCTCTTTACCTACTATGGAATAATAACATACATATTTAAAAAACAACAGCAGCAACAACAAAAAAAACTTCTTTACCTCATCTGTAAAGTGGGGGAAATTCTTTTCGGCCTTTCCTATATAACACAGGAGTAAGGATGAAACTGATCGTGTTCATGAAAGCCCTACACGTATAGGGTGATGTATTGGAACCAGCACTTTTAACAAAGAGGTCAAAATATAAAAGAAATGATTTGTCCTAATACTATACATGGCTGCATATATTAGGTTTTAGCTATTAAGTTAAAGAGCATGGGTATTCGATTCAACTGGATTTGAGTTCAAATCTTGGCACTCCTGTGTACTGACAGTGCCTTTGCGTGAGTTGTCCTGCCTCTCAGAGCCATATCAGCTGTAGAATGGGAATGATCATATCTGGTCCATACTGTTGTTTAAAGGATAAAATGAGAAGAGTCATATAGTTCCTGGAACACAAGGGACTCAGTGTGTAGTCACTCCCTACCTTAGCCACTCAAGAGAGTCAAGCTACATTTCGTGTTGTGATGTCTACATTTCTAAGTAATAGGATAGCATTATTTGCTTTGAATAGTTACTGTTTAGTAGCAGTTCTGACTAGTTTCTGGCAGAACAACGGCAGCAACATTACAGGGTCAGAGACAGGGCAGGGCCTGGCTGTGGCTCTTTGCCACGTCATTAGCCTCCGTCATGGGGATGGTATATTGGCTGGTCAGGTTGCTACTGAGAATTCTTTTTTTTTTTTTTTCCTTTTTGTCTTTTTTCGTGTCCAGCAACGGATCGCAACCCTCAGTGTCGCGCCCGTACCGGACCGTGACCGGCAACGGGATCGCAACCCTCAGTGTTGCACCCGCACCTCGCTCAGCCAGTGAGCAGGAACCGGTCTGTATGTGGGATCCGAACCCTCGGCAGGAGCGCCGCCGTGCTCCCAAGCGGTGCACTGTAGCAGTGCGCCACAGGGCCGGCCCCCTACTGAGAATTCTTACAATTATTCTCCTATCCATGATTAGGGATTTATACACCAAAACTCATGAAATAATCTCATATAGTGCTTTACTCCCGTCTTTGCTTGTTATTCCTGACATTACAGAAGACAGGCAAGTATAGCATAAACCATCTCAACTGCAATTGCTTAGAAAATTTCACACTTTTTAGAAAAGATGGCATATCTTTTGTGGAGAAAAGGTCAAAGCCCTATTCAAAAACACTTGACAGCAGACCACACCATCTTTAAAAGACTAATTCCAGAAATACCAGGACTGAATTTAATGTGAGCAAACTTAGCTTTGTGAGGTTGGTTTTCTCCATTCATTAATTTCTTTGCATGGATAATGTTTAGCAGTGAGGCCTGTTGTACCAAATAAAATGACAGAATGAAAACAAAAAAAAAGTTCTGTTGCTTTTAAATTAAACAACAATTTCTTAGACCCAGGTTTAAAAACTGAAATAAGGAACCAATGATTTGCAGAATATATACTGTTTTCTATGTGTTTGCACACAAATTTTCTAAATTAGCCTAATGGATTCTATGTCGAAACTGTAATGTCTTTATTTTTAAAGTTCATATTGATTTACATAGTGAAAATGATCAAAAAGTAAACTTCAGTTAAATAAATATTATTGAATACCTACTCTGTGTACCATAGCGTGAGGTGTTCAAAACATACACATAAAGGATTTAGACCTGGGCTCATGAAACAGTCCACTCGGGAGAGAGACAATCCTATCAATCAACTGTTACAGAAAGAAGAGGTAGGAATTATAACAGAAGCCAGAGCAAGAGACACAGTTTGCAAGGTGGGCAAACTTTTTTGGGAAAAGGGCAGATAGTAAATATTTTAGGCTTTGCAGGCCATATGGCCGCAGTGGCAGCTTCTCAGCTCTGCCTGTGTGTGAGAGCACAGCCACAGACAATGTGTAAACGAAAAGGCGTGTCTGTGTTCCAGTAAAACTTTATGTACAGACACTGAAATTTGAATTTCATGAACTATCATTTTTCTTCTGATCTTTTTTTCAAGCATTTAAAAATGTAAAACTCGTTCTTGGCTCAAGGGCTCTATAAAACCAAGTGGTGGGTTGGATTTAGTCTGCAGGCTACTAAGGGCCTAAGATGATTTTTAAATGATTTACTAGAATAATTTGATAATATTTCAGTAGATTTTATAGTGTATTCAGTTGGACTTCAAACTCCTCATATAGCTTCTCCATTCTGTTTATTTCACATGATAACTATAGTTTCAAGAGATACAGAAGAAACTTTCCCATCTACTGAGTGGTACTTGCAATGCTGGAGGCCTGTGTATGCAGGGGGATGGGAGGGGGCGGGTAACAAGGAGACCAGACCAGGCTCTCGCATAATATTAAGTCATGGCATATTTAGTCAAATATAAATATAAATTAGGCATCTACTTTATTGCACCCAAGTCTGGAAAACAGAGCTTGGCAATTACCTGCTTGGATTTAGGTACCAAAAATGGCCAAACTGGATACTTGTGGTTAAAGACAATTTGCTAATTTAAATCCTTGGGGTTGATAAAGGAAATGTTTGCTGAGTTTTGAACACATGCACAGTGATTTTCTGGCTGCGTGACAGTAAGCCTGGAAGGTGTGCAAGATTGTAAAATGGCCCAGCAAACAGACCAGAATGAGCAGAAAAATAGCCCAATGGTGAGCTGAACCCTTTGCAGTCAATGGCTCAACTGTACCATTTGGATGCAACCTAATAGGCCTGGGTGAGTCCACCCAGTTCCTAAAAACCACTAGAGCCGTTGGCTTGCCAAGGGCTCCTGTGTAACCCCCCAACCCTAAACTGACGAGCCAAGGACTTGTCTAGAGAGACCAATCCGTTTCCTTGAGATACTTTGTGCCCTTTGTCTTTCTGAGGGAACTCCCCACCCTTGCCTTTGCGGTGGGAGCTGTCTTCATGGTGTGTACACACATAGGAGTAAATCCTCCCTGAGTGCTGCTTGTCGATACCTGCAGAATCTTGGACCCTCCTTCCGGCTAGCCAAACCAGAATTTGCATTTTCAAACAAGATCCTCGGTTGATGCACACACACATTAAAGTTTGAAGAACTGAGGTAAGTCTTTGATAGACCATGGCTCTCAACCTTGAACATGCATCAGCATCACTTGCTAAATGCCCATCACGGGGCATACTCAGTAACTCGTGTGTGGCCTGAGATTGTGCATTTCTAAATAATCAGGTGCTGCTGGTGCTGTTGGACTGGGACCACATTTTAAAAACTGCTTAAAATTGTGAGTTATTTTTTGACAGTTGCACTGAAGACTTCCTCCCACACAGCCTAATCTCTGTCGGAGAAATGTATGTCCCAGCTTCACCTGGTAGTACCAGCAACTTCACACTCACCTTGTCACCATCTTTAATTTTACTTCATCGCAGGAATTATTTATTCATCTACTTACTGTGCTTCCTTTGCCAACATGATCTTCCTCCCTGAAAAACAATGAAACTGTTGTTCCAAAAATGAAACAATTCTTTCCCTTTTCCCTTCCAAAAAAAAATTGAGACTACTACTCTTTAAAATATTAACGTTAAAAATATATGCTAAACAAGATTTTTTTATACATTTAATCATAAACTGTCTAAGACAAGAAAGAACTCTATAAAAACTAATGACTTGTGAATCTGATCGTTCAGATTTTTCTGGATTTGACCTTCCACTCAAATACAACCACATCACCATTATCGGAAATGTTTGGATAAAAACCAGATTATGAAAAGATTTCAACCAGGCCACATCCAAGAGAAAGTAGAAGGGGCAGGAAACGATTAAGGGGAATTGTTGCTGGTCTGATATGTACTTAAATTTGTGTCTCTCGGAGGGGCAGACGTGGCCCTCTCTCCATGTCTGTGCCATTCCTGTCACCTGGGCTCCCAAAGTAGCATTGCTTAAACCCCAAACGAACAAACTCTCTAGAGGAAAATTCCGTTTCAGCTTTTGGTTCTCACTCTAATTTCGAGGGCTCGGAATTAGTCCTGGGGTCAGGGGACAGGTCATTCCTTCTGTTGTCTCCTACGATCATAGTTTTATTAAAAAGGGAGAACTGGTAAATAAGTGGGCAGTATGACCACAGGATTATCTTCACCTAGTGTGTTATCAGTGCTGAGGGCGTATACTCAGGTGTGAGGCCTGGTGATGTGTGCATCTGTCCTGTGGGATGCCTCGCCAGGTGTGTCACTGAGCTTGGCTGGTTTGAGGATGTGTGGGCATGCCTGACATCTGATGTGGTGTGTCCCCAAGTTTGTGGAGTCGCTTGTGAGTGTCCGTGTTTGATATGGTGTGTCCCGGCTGTGTCTGGGTCCAACATGGAGTCCATGTTGAGCAGGAGGAGTGCCAGCTGTGTACAATGTTTCTGGTGTAGGGCGTCCCCAGGTGTGTTGAGTTGGTTGTGTGGGGTGTCCCAGGTATTTAGGGTTGGTTGTGCTGTGTCTGCGGAAAGATCCCCTGCGGGTATCTGCATGGGTCTGGCTGCGTGGCCAGCTGTGCGGGAGGCCAGGTGTGCGCGCGTCCAGGTGTGCGGGCGTCCGGGTGTGCGGGAAGGCAGCTGTGCGGGCGGGCAGCTGTAAGGGAGTCCAGGTGTGCGGGAGTCCAGGTGTGCGGATGGCCAGGTGAGCGGGCGGCCAGGTGAGAGGGCGTCCAGGTGTGCGGGCGTCCAGGTGAGCGGGCGTCCAGGTGTGCGGGCGTCCAGGTGAGCGGGCGTCCAGGTGTGCGGGCGTCCAGGTGAGCGGGCGTCCAGGTGTGCGGGCGTCCAGGTGAGCGGGCGTCCAGGTGTGCGGGCGTCCAGGTGAGCGGGCGTCCAGGTGTGCGGGCGTCCAGGTGAGCGGGCGTCCAGGTGTGCGGGCGTCCAGGTGAGCGGGCGTCCAGGTGTGCGGGCGTCCAGGTGAGCGGGCGTCCAGGTGTGCGGGCGTCCAGGTGAGCGGGCGTCCAGGTGTGCGGGCGTCCAGGTGAGCGGGCGTCCAGGTGTGCGGGCGTCCAGGTGAGCGGGCGTCCAGGTGTGCGGGCGTCCAGGTGAGCGGGCGTCCAGGTGTGCGGGCGTCCAGGTGAGCGGGCGTCCAGGTGTGCGGGCGTCCAGGTGAGCGGGCGTCCAGGTGTGCGGGCGTCCAGGTGAGCGGGCGTCCAGGTGTGCGGGAGTCCAGCTGTGCGCGCGGCCG